>NW_027118098.1:0-194398 GCF_038497915.1 Lipomyces doorenjongii | reverse complement strand
CGGTTGGCCGAAAATGTCAACCATAGGTATGAATTCCATAGTTATTGGGGTTAGGGTTATGCACCATTGTCGGGACTAACGTATAATCACCAGGTAGTGGTCAAGTCTCACATCTCAAAGGAAAGTAATTACGGTTCTTGTTATACGCTATGGGTGCGATTAAGTGGCAGATCCGCTAGAAAACACCATTGAGAGCTTTATAGTTAAACAGTGACTGATGGTCTCAACTGCTAGAAATAGGCAGCAGGACAGGGCTGCATTCTAACTATGTCCATTTTGAGGCAAATTTTGGCGCCGATTGTAAACCTGCGACGTACGCTTGGAAGGGCTCGTACGGAATCATTTGAGGACCTCGTTTCAAAATTGCGGTCCGACGCCATTGACTCGGTCTCAGTTTATAGTCGATATTGGAAATTTGCGGTATTATGAGAAATTTATAAGATGTGCCAACATGTTCCTCGATCATGACAGGCTTACAGAGACGACCTCTACTGTGCTCTTCATAATCACGGAGGAGTCTCGGCAATTCGTCTGGCCGGAGGTCGCAAGCGACGAATTATATGACTCATATGAGACCGCCATGGAGTATTGGAAGACAAATGTCAATAATGCAATACAAGAGTGGCCGAAAACATCGGGCGACGCAGTCTGGAGTACAGATCTTAAGTACAGCAAGTTATCGTGGCTGCTACGGTTGAACCGCGCGACTGTTTCTTCCGGTCCCAAGGTCCCCTGTCAAGCTGTCCTGCCCTTACATCCGATTGTTGTCGATGAAAAGCTCGAACATGAAGTGGAAATATTGCCTTGTACGCAGAGGTCCAGTCCACTACGGTACGATCCTGTCTAGTCCAGCTCAGTTCGTCCCCGTTTCATTCTGGTCTATATCTGTGAAGAGGAAAGATTCGGGACGGTCGTCTGTTGCATCTAGTATCTCGAAAGCTACAAGAGTTATTCAGAAATTACAGGGCCTCCTAAGCCGAGTACGAAACTTTGCAACAAAATATCAGACTCTCAAAACATCGGGCTGCCACCACGCCATATAATGAATCTAGCAGAAGTCGCTGACCTCCCTCCCTTGTCTTGACAAAATCGAAGAGAATCAGTATTAGGTCTTGTTATGACGAGTTGGCAGAGACGATAGACGACGCGATAATGGAGACTGTGAATAAGCGGCTACGTAATTTCAGCCCCCGAATACAGAGCAGTGCGCATGAGCTGTGCTGTCTAGCATGCAGTTACTTGTGTTCGATTAGGTGAGAAATTTCATTACGTCACAAGACAAATTGCCAATAAATACAGCAACGATCACTATAACTCCATGTAACCCAATATCCATTTTCTCTACTTCTTGAGATAGACGCCAGAATGATATTAGGTGTCCAAAGCCTGCTCGTCAATCGCACAGTTAGGATGGACAACGTACAACGTCTGTTCCATAGCATGTCCACTCTCATCAGGGAATCCCTCGCCTCTCAAACTCATCAAGATACTGCTCTTCTCCATTTTCTTGACCACCTTGCGCACGAGATCACGTTCAGATGCAAACTCCTCCTCGGTCTGGATGTCATCCTCACGCTGCTCGAGGTACCATTGCGTGAGTTCCTCGAGAGTGACACCTTCGCGGCCATTTGACTCGGCCTGACTAACCCGCCGGACGAGAATATTGACTATCGAAATGTACCTATCATAGCTGATCTTTTGTTTCTCACGAGCCGCTCCTTGCGCCACCTCACCTTCCTGTTGCTGCCGCTTCTCGTGCTTCATCGCAGCGACCATTTCAGCGTCAAGCCCCTCTTCATCCGGGGGGGAATCATCATCGTTATTCTCGTCGTCATCATCGACCTCGACATCATCCTTTTCGACGTGGATAATCGACTGCCGCAGAAGATTAAATGCTTCTCTAACAAATGCAGGTGTAATCTCATCCACACAGTTGGCACGCGCAATCGCTTCTGACAGACGAATCATACTCTCCAGCTGACGCACAGTGATTCGGTAGGAATTGCGACCCAGACCTTGCGCGTCGTCCGCACGCAGTTCTTTATACCGCTCAATCATGTACTCCCGTGCCTCGCGTGTCATCTTCGGCTTGAATGTGCGCGCGTAGCGGATATACCTCTGTAATTGTTCGGTTGAATATGGTGGTTGGATGGCTTCGTCCCGTTTCATATGCACGTCAATTATATGGGACGCAAGTTGAGAGTCGACACGTTCATTGCAATCGTCAAGAACGACGAAGAATAAATCAAAACGAGACATGATCGGTGCCGACATGTTGATGTTTGCCCGTAGTGACGCCTTACGGTTGTACCTTCCGCCGACCGGATTGGCGGCAGCGAGGATGGACGTGCGTGCGTTGAGCGTAGCGTGAATGCCGGCCTTCGCGATCGAGATGGTTTGCTGTTCCATAGCTTCGTGGATGGCGACCTGGTCGGAGACATCCATCTTATCGAACTCGTCGATCGCGCAGATACCGTTGTCAGCCAGCATAAGAGCTCCCGCCTCGATCGTGAATTCGCCAGTTTCTTCGTCCTTGACGACAGCGGCAGTCAAACCGGCAGCGGAAGAGGCTTTACCAGACGTGTACACAGTTCGCGGAAGAATACTGCACACATACTTAAGGAACTGCGACTTGGAAGTTGAGGGATCACCAACGATACAAATGTTGATATCTCCACGCAAGTGAATACCTTCTGGAGTAATCTTGTGCACTCCACCCATGAGCTGCAACAAAACTCCCTTTTTGATAATCTCGTGGCCCCAGATTGATGGTGCGATAGAGTCGACGAGGTTGAGATAGACACGGTCAGAGTGGACCATGGCCTTGAGTTCGTCGACTTCATCCTGAGTTAAATTATTTAGGAACTCTTCCTGCTCCTCATCGCCCTGGTCAGGGTCACCACGGACGTCGGACTTGCCGGAATCCTTAGCATCCGCAGGAGTCACCATGCAGGCAAGGAACGCGAGACGATATGTGAGATCTCGAACACCAAGTGCTTTAAGACCGGAAACACCAGAAGTAAGACCTTCAGCGCTGCGAGGCGCATTGCGTCCTTCTCGAGTGGCCTCCGGCTTGACCCCTGGAAGGCCAAGCTGAGTGACATCGGGAATGACTATGAGCGTGCCGGTAATCACAATTTTGTCTCCAGCCTTTGCGCGCTCAACAATTTCGCCTCTGAGGATAACATCCATCCTACTTCAATTAGCTATCTAGAATCTGACATCCGTTACTATAAAATCACTCACGTTCTTGGCATCGAACCAGTAGGAATCTCGCTCGAGTTCTCCTGGATTCTAACCTTCTGCCAATCCGCAAACGAGCTATTTGGGATATTCATACTCCAAGCGGATCGATTCTGGCAAGTATCATTAGGACAGATGGTTGGCTCCGTGTATTTAAACATCTGCTCAACGTTGTCGACGACAGCATGGCACTCATCGCAAGTGAAACTGCCCCTGTAAAGCTCCGGTCTCACTTCAGAAGTACGAGTGACGGTACCGGAAATTGACATAAGGCATCCAACACGGTCAGTTCGGAGGTCACGGATACGCTGGACAAGTGGTAAGTTGAAAAGTGCGATTTGGAAAAGCTTTTCTCGTGCTTTGTTCTTGGAGGCTGTGCTGGATGATGTATTTCTCTGTGTCTGCGACCCCGACACATTAGAGCCGTGTCCCGAGAAGACTAAGGCAGGTTCGTATTTGCCCACCAGCTTGTGCAGAGCACGGAGAAGGAACGGTTGGAATCGATAGTACTGTTCCGTAATCGCCTGCGCGAGGATTCCATCATGCACACTGGCCAAATGAGCATAGTCCACATACAAGGTGCACTTGTCCTCAATTCTCAACTCTCTAATCAGCTTGATGTAATACCGTTCACCCTGTTCTGCTGCGTCATTCGCAATCTCAGAGGCAGGATCGATAAATGTTTCTAAAAACTCGCGAAATGTCTCGCCGACTTCCTCGCCAGTCTTGTCGACGACTTTCGGAATTGCCCGGTCTAGTCTTCGAGGACGATCCTCGAGCTCGGTATGGTCTGTTTCCATGCCTTCGTCGTCGTCGCCGGCTTGTGACGCCAGCCCGGTTGGGTCGCTGCGCATGCCGATTGACGGCGTGGATGGCCGGGCCCGAGAACGAGGAGTTGCTGGTGCGTACGGATCGGACGCCAGGACGGCGAGTTGGTGGACTTCTGTAGCCATCTTCGAGTCTGCTTTATTCGTAGTGCTGTATGTCACCACGAATGTAATGGAGAGATAGAAAGTAGATGGTGGGTGCGAAGATGGGAGCGGAAGATCGATCCGTCCTAGCGTCAACCCCTTGATTACAAGAACGCGTGCCATCGAAATCCACAATTAAACTTCCTTCCTGACGCGTCCTCCGCGCGTTCAAATTAACTTTCCCAATGAGAACTATTAATTGTCACCATTGTTCGTGTAATCGCCACGCAGGTGCACGTTTATAACCATTGACACCAATATCTATCTACAAAACTTGTAATAATTGTGTATAATGTGCATTCCCATACTAAGTAACAAATCGGTCTAATTCCACTAAGGCAATTAATTACATCGCGGGAGTTCGTGTGCATTATCTGGCGGTATATTCCCGTCCTATCCTGTTCATAACTAAAGCACGAGCATTAGACGCAGACATATGACCTCGTCTAACACAGTGTGGGGATCTCTGTCTGGCTAGTTATCACGAGATGCTTGACAATTCTACATCGTTATCGTCTTAATTTATAAAATAGACAGTCGAGAAATATCGTCCGTGCTATCGGATTAGTTCGTCTCCAGTTAATTTGAATCGGAAAATCCGACAGTGTGATTCGTAGCCGGATGTATCGCCAATTATCGAGCCGAACACAGTCCAGCACTACTCTGTATGAGAATTCAATTGAGGATCTGTGGAAGCTTTGAACGATAGCTCGCTGACGATGGCACAATGGATTGATTTCGCAACGGACACACTGTCCGGATCGTTTGCCATTCTGACTGGTGCGCTGGCGCCATTGTGTCGGCGGCGGTTGCTGATACGAGCATCGAAATGGGGGTTCGTGAGGTTGTAATCGCGATTGCAAGGTTACTATACCATAAGTTATTGCTCAATGCTGTTTGTTCCGGTATGTTGTTCCAACACCGACACATGCCACTTGGCCAAGACAACACTACAGCTCTATCTTTTACTTAAGCACGCTTGCAGTTCTATTCCTCGCTTCAAGATGTAGCCCTTATACCGTTGTGAGTCTCTACTCATCGTTGTCGTATTGACAATATTTGAACTATTTTAACTGGACACCAAAAGTTAACTATACAAAGCATGAGCGCCCGGAGCAAGCGTAGAATAATAAATCATCAGTCGCATTTTGCAGAAGAAGTGATGAACGTTATTGATTCTCCTACTCGAATACGTCGCTAATTGAAAGTATTATTTGCTATATAAATACTATAGTTATGGAAGTTCAAAAAGTAAAACCAGGGCAAGCCCAAACCCCACGTCCAAACTTTTCGCCGCGGAGTCCCCCGATTATATCGGTGCCAGACCATCATCAGGCGTCCATAGAATTATATTGAATTTCAGAATAATTAATAATGTTTAAGAAGTATGTACAAGCGCTTACAAGTTTGACTTATCTACGAGCTAATGCATATCAACTGACTTCAATCAGGTTTAGTGCTAAAGACGACATTCATTCACGGACAAATGTCAAGAGTTCCGTGCAGCGGGGATTGAAGTTGAAATTAATTGAGCAATTTCCGAAACTAGAGAACGTTATTGATGAGATTATTCCCAAGAAGGGACAATTGGTCGTTATTAAATGGTGCGTTGTGTTGCTATACTCAGTGCTGTCAACTGTGTTGCTGACAATGAAGTAGCACAGACAAACTTTCATTATATGCGATGGACAATGAAGTGCTATTCTACCAGCATTTTGATGATCCATTCGTTCCCAGCTTGAAGCTCATTCACAAATGTGCGTATCCGATTATGGAATGCCTAGACCAGCAGTGATTTGAAGTATCGATTAAGGATAAGTCTAACTCTTTCAGTTGCTGATTGCTTTCCATCCGTGACGGTGGATCGAGGCGCTATTAAATTTATATTATCTGGTGCCAATATTATGGTAGGTTGATTGCAGTTGGATGATTTGACTAATTGCTTACTTGGCTGGAGTGTCCTGGCCTGACATCAAAAGGCGCCGCGTTACCAGATGAGAACTTACCAGCGGGAACCGTGGTAGCTATTTTGGCGGAAGGCAAAGAGACAGCACTGGCAGTGGGGAAATTGATTATGGACACGGACGAGATCAAGAAGGTCAACAAGGGAATCGGCATTGAAGTGGGCACGCATTTGGGAGACGGACTGGTAGGTGTACTATGTTGTTACAAGAGTTTATGCTGACATCGTCTAGTGGTCATTGGAAGTAGAGTAACAGGAGAGATGATGAGCGCATCTGATGTATTATTAGCAGAGAATTAACTTGGGAGGAATGGCAAGCGTCTGTTCTACATAAATTGTCATTATGAAAGCAAGGAAGCCGCGGCTTGTTTGATTAATGGATCAGCATACCAACTGTGAAGCTGCAGATTCGAGAACGCTGGAGATTGTCCTTCACAATCAGCAGATTGGACGATCGTTGATCGCGCTCTATACGGTCGCACACAGTGTGACTTAATGAATGACAAGGTATTGCGTGAGTTACGTGCGCAAATAAAGGAGCTTAGGGACTTCGGCGGTGTTGTTAATTACTGGGCATGGGGCTCCGGGCGGTATGTGGCTTTGGGCCAGCTACCACACCTCTTTGAACTTCAACACATCTCTTTTCCAGCAATGGGATATTGAAGGCGTAAAGAAGTCATGGCTTGTAAAGAACAGATACAGATGACGTTATTAGCCCGCAAAATAATGAGTGTAGCCGTATTAAAGCACTGCTTCTCAGTTTCATAGTAGTCGACCCACCCTGCGTCTCCGGAGGCACAGTCTCAAGCTTGGCAAGAGAGTCTCACGAACGCGGAGGAGAAGACTCTTGCGCGCTGGATAGCGCGATGTCTATTATAGGGCACCCGTACCTCATGCATTGGTTGTGGAGATGGCTGACGACATTCCTCTTAGACGCTTCCGACACGCGTCAGCGGGTTTGAACCGATTTATATACCACCGGATTTGTCACGATCTATTGGTACTTGAATCGGTTCCCACATTTAAAGACAGATGCTGCGCGTCAATTGGATTCGGCAAGACATCGAGAGGCTACGCGTGAGAGCGTTGACCAGTCAGTAGTTTGGTGCAATTGAAGTGCAGTTTTCAGAACACGACTATGAACCCGTAAATGTGTTCAACATGGACGAAGCAGGCTAAGGCATCGGAACAAGTCGATCAAACCAGTTTATCATCGAGACTTTCCAGAAAAGCCGGTCAAACGTTATTCCAGGGCGCAGGAATGGATGACAGCCATTGAATGCATTTCCGCATCACCACTTAAAGATATCCATCGCGTGACTCACGTTATTGAAATGCAGAGTTTGGAACTAACGATTATGCGTAAGCAAATGGCAGATGCCGCAGAGATTCTTCGGGTCCGCAAGTTTCGTAAGAGGGGTAAAATAGTGCGATTAAAATGGAAATTCTTGTTTAGTACTGAGGAGTTTAAAATTGCCGAGGATGCTCTGAAGAAGCAGGTCACAAAACGTTTAAAATTGAGGAACCTGACGAACCAGTTGTAATGGAGACACTGAGAAATTATCTGCATCTTGTAATTCTTCTCTAGAGGATTAGTTTGTCTGGTCTGTCCGTAAGGGCTGAACCAAGGCTCGAAGTCAGACCCCGCTGCTTACCTGTACGCTGACACCCAGAGAAAGACGCACATTTTGATAGAAGCTGAGCATTCGCAGCTCGACTGCCAGTTGGAGCATACCAACGTCCAACAGCATGGACCGAATCTGGCTTGTTCGAAAACAGTAACTGGAGAATACACGAGACATGAGTCTGTCAGTCTAGCGCATGACTAGCGCGAAGATCAATGCGCAATCACCTTGTGACATTTTGTAACGTTTTTGTCCCCGACGGCTCGACCAGTAAGTTGAGGCTACTCGATAAGCTAGGACTGGATAAAGAGGAGGCTCGATACCGGCGCATTGAGTGTCCGAATCGGCGTATGCCGAGGCGCACTCTGATAGCGATAACGAGTCACTGCGCCCAGTTGCAGTCGCGTCACGAAGACCCTGCACATGTGAGGCATCTGTCATGAAACCGATGCATCCAGTTGCCTGTCCGGGTTAGGTCTAAACGTTGGACCGTCTTCACCCATTAAGATTGACATTGTCGTCACCGAACTAGTATGCCGAGTGACTTCGTGTCACATATAATTAGTCTGCCCACACATATACATCTACTGTTGATTGCCCATATGTAGCTATAGATCCTTCTTCTCTGCTCTACGACACACGTCGGCCCATATATTGTCGATATTCCATGTCTGCATGCCTGAGGAATAACTGAGCCTCCGCGGCAGGCGCTAGAGGTCTGTCCGCTTGGTCGCTTCTCTGTTGCCTCATTGAGGATCTACTGGTGTAAGCTCTCAACTGTCTCTTCCCCTTTATTTAATGCTAACACATCTGCAGATACATAATGTTCGGCAGGCTATTTGGACGTTCGTATTGCTCAACGTCGGCCCAGGTAAAGCAGTCCTCGCGCGAGCCTTCGTCTGCAATACACACGTCTGATTACCCCTCTGATGCCAACCATTCTCCCTCTTTCCTACCAGCTTCTTCTGAACTGCCCCGTCATCTGCGTGAAATAGTCCTTCCAGCGCCCCTACTACAAGATGCCTTTGATCCGTCCCGCCACATGCGCATCATTGTCGCCCAAGATCCTTTCAGCCAAAGCCCGCGCACTCCGCTGTTCGACTCCCATCCCTCACGCGATTCGAGCACGTCGAGTGTAAGAAAAAATGCCTTTGGGAGCTACTCGTCTATGGACAGCACTGAGGCGGGGAGCTACACCAGTACAACGTCAAATGGTTCCTCCCGAAGCATCTCTTCTTCCCAGCCGCCACAAGAACCAGCCCTATTTCCCGGACCCCCGCCTGAATCGCCGTCATTCTACCGACTCGTTGACTACATGTTTGGCAACGTTCCAATGTCATACAAAGGCGCAAGCGTCAAGATGCGTCCGCTCAATACCACTGAGTCGCCTGACCGCCAGTCGTTTCTCGTCACAAAGCTCTTCTCGGTCAGTACACACGAGCCTCCTAGTGTCAGGTATTCGGCTGGCGCAACCATCCCAGACGGCGTACCTGTCTATCCAAAGATATACGTCGACTTGCCTTCTCAAGCTTCGTTGAACGACAATGCCTCCCCACCCAGCCTTCTCCCTTCAGAACACGAATGGGCCCCGACTCCTGCTGCTGGCGACTCACTTCCCATAGCGCGCAGCAAGGGCTTGTTCTTTGCTATCGGAGTCATCATGTCCATCCCGCGCGACCAGCAATCTCTGCTTTCTGCCAATTGGACCGCATTTTCACGCGCTCTGGATGAGTTCGCAAGAGTCGTGCATGCTGAGCTCCAAGATGCAGTGCTGACCCAGGCTGCTCGGTTGCGACAATGCAGAAGTGCCGTGGATGGCTTTCCAATGCCAATCACCGCACAGCAATTACGCATTTCACCATTGGCTACCAATGAGAGCGTGCGTGCGTCGGCTTTGCGGTTTATCGGACGGTTCGCCTCAGGACTGAGTGTCCCTCGGGTTAGGTGTGGAATCTCAAAGTGGGACGTCTGGCGCGAAGAGGCTCGGAGACTCGACGGCTTGTTGTCTAATTCTGAGAAAAATGGTTCTACCTATCTCGAAATCATTCTCGCGTCATTCTTGGGTGCGGACACCGACTGGCTTGAGACGTTTGGATTTGTGAATCCGCTGTTTGCGGACTGGAAAAGCCAACGGGTCATGATTCCACCCTCAAGAACAATTGTGACCGGTGTTAACCACACTACCCAACGCATTCTGTATCTTTTGGCCGCATTCTTACCGGCAGGCGCCAGTGTTAATCCATTCGTTGGGCATAAATCATCAGCTGCCGCTTCACCAGGACCAGGTACGCTTGCATCTCACAAGATCGGCAGAGCTGCACTCGACATTCCTGGTCGTCGACAACCGCTCCGTCTGTCGATGTCTCACTATGACTCGCATTCGAATCTACAAGCTTCATCATCAGTAGCGTCATATATCTCTTCCATTTGGTCACAGCCGTCGTCTGTAACAACTGCGCTTACTTCTTCCACTATGTCAGCCAAGGATGGACTTCCAATCTTGTCAGACGCCGCGATTTCAGACGTTGTATCTTACTCTTCGTCTTCAGCGGAGCTAGACATCGACACGGATTTCTTTGGGCCATGGGAAGATGTATCCGGATCTCCCTTTTCTGTAGGATGTGGGTGCTCGTCACTGCCTGAGTCGCTGATGGCCACCGGCCTGGGAAACATGACAGTAACATCATATGACATGCGACCACGATACAGCATTACGTCCTCGTCAGAGTCGGGAGAAACAATTCTGGACGTTGCAATTTCACCTCACTACGCCGACTTGCGAGTACCATCACTCTCTAGCTCAGTCAATAGAACACGACCATCGTCTGGCGTCAAATTTGATTTGCCACCGCTGACATCGACATCACACCCATCATCGTCATCATTGGATGTCACCGGTATCTCGTCATACTTCCATCCTGAATTTAAACTGCAGTCGTGCCCCGCGATCGCAGACGTGAATGTTGTCCTGCGCGCTCTTATAGAGGACTCCGAGTATGGTCAGGTACCGATTACACAAAACTCATGGACTATTGTGTCGCGTGCACTTGTTATAGACGTCGACGCTAAGAATGTTGTTGTGTGGAATGTGCTGCGTCGACTGTCGGAGGACAGTTGCACACTATTGCAGCAGGTGGTCAAATCGGCGCCAGAAGGCGGCGGGTGCGATCTCGCGAGAATGTGGGACGATGAACGGCTCTCACAAACATCCACACCCTCATGTAATCCAAACATGCCAGCGAAAGAAATAGTCGAGAATGTCCTTAGAGAAATTATCGATGCTGCAGGAGAGCATAATCTGCGGAGGGGTATCAGCCAAATGATGCTAGGATCAATTGCACAAGAATTGGCAATTTAGTTATTCTTTTGTTTTACATTATTAGACCATGCGATGCATCATTATATAATCATGGCGAAGGTGTTCTTCTTTTTGTGGGTATTGCATTTGCATTGCTAGTGTATAGTTTTTTTACTATTAATTACGCATTTTTCCATTTTGGCTGGTTGGGCATGGAGTATTCGGGGATCAACATGGTGGAGGTTTGCTGTTATATTCATTATATTTTGAGAATTCGCAATAGCATTAGTGGTATCTTAACAATAAACTTGTGACGTTCATACAGCTGGTCGACTCCGATCCAGAGTCTGGTGTGGTGTACCACTCGACAGACGCCTGGACAAGGAATTCGTCAGGCCTTACTACTCGACAACTTTTGAACTTTTTCTTTACTCGTCTGGGGACAAACAGCCCTTCGTCAGATGGATTCGGTCTTCTCCTACATCTGCTGCGTTTACGATCAAGCCGCTGGCTGCACATCTTGTTCCGACCTCACTGGGACCGATATCTCTGGCCCCTGGCCCCTCTTTCGCGTCATTCTTCTGCTGATGGCACAGCGCTACGTATACGGACGTCGGAGCAGTTAATACTGCATCGCGGCACTCAGTCTTCTCAAAGTTGAAGAGGGCCAGTTCCGACTTCGCGGCAGAGCGTCAAAGAGCTGCTCCTGAGAAACATATTGTGCTGATCCAACAGTCCAGGATAACGAGGCTTTTCCAGGACAAGTAACGAGGTATAGCACCCGGGGGAACAGATTCTAGCACTGTTGTTTGTGGAGAGCTAGTCAGGAGCGTAGATATCAATCAACCTAGAGGCTCGGAGATATTTGGTCGGGTAGGGGTTATCTAGCAACCTTGTTAGTCAGAGGAGAGTTAGTCAGAGACGATGTAACTTAATATATTATATTATTGCAGTCACCAAACTATCGGTCATTGTGACATCTGCCGTTGTAGAACGCTTACTCGAAGATCTAACTCGCCGACTCCCTCGACTAGCTATATGTATGGATGTTGACTCAGTATTTTTTTGATCAGGTGCATTTTCACACACTCAAGCAAATCAATATCAATATCTATTCATAAGTCAATAGCGATGCCAACCGATCCACTAAACCCTGGCGGGCTTACGCTTACACCCAACGAATCTCCCACTACACTGTCGTTGATCTCAGCCCTGAACATGACCCCCCATATAGAAGGCGGTTACTTTGTTGAAACAGATCGGAGTAAGGACAAGATTCCTAATCCATATGCTACAGTATCGACTGCCGCGCGTGATCCTACGCGCACTTTCTCGACGCTCATTTACTATTTATTGACACCGCATACACCTATCGGCCGGTTCCATAGGAATAAATCACGGACGATACACCTTCTACATAAGGGCCGTGCAACATATGTTATAATCCACCCCGATGGTAGTGTTGAGACGTTAGTCGTTGGACACAGTGTCGAGAATGGCGAAAAGTTGCAATGGGTTGTCGAGGGCGGCGATTACAAGGCCAGCTTTGTGCACCCTGAGGACGGCGAGTGTTTGATTAGCGAGGTATGTGGTGTAACCAAGTCCAGTAGAGAGAAACGTTACCATTAAAGTTATAGGTTGTTATCCCCGGATTCGAGTATACGGATCATAATTTCATGGCCTCACGGGAGGAATTGGTCGCACTTGTCGGCGAGGACATAGCAAAGGAGTGGGAATGGCTATTGCGGAAGGATTAGACTGCGCCGATCACTACAGAATGTAGATAGGCAATTCAGATCGATAGTTTTATGAGTCATTGCAATATACAATTTGAAAACGAATAAGCCAATTCTTTGTACAGCAGTACAACTTACCCACAACGAACCGGCCGATTATTATTGCAACTCGACCGATAGTGGGAAGGAGTTTAATGATTCTGTCACAATTAGCCTCATGTCAGTTGTAATTTGTCGGTTGGGGCTGCTGAGGATATACCTGCTGCGCTTGATAGTATGGCTGATAGTGATATAAACCCGCGCCCGGTCCTCGTCCTACTGGCATCGGAGCATACTGCTGGTTTTGGAAATGCCCAGCTATTTGCACCTGCTGCTGCTGAGGCGATTGTGTGCGAAAAGAGTTTAGTTGATCTGCTGATGTGGATTGCTGGAACGTGCATATTGTACACTGGAGTGCCTATAGCCAGATCAGTCTTGTGAGATTGGCCGAGCTGTCGAACGGGTTCATACCTCACCCAAACTGGTTGGAATTACTGGAATGAAACAGAACGTAAAAAATTCTCTCTTTTTAATTGCGACCACTGCGGAGCTGTCAATTCATTGCAACATATGCTTTAGGATAATCTCACAGCTTATGTTATGACTGCTTGACTATTAGTACATAGGTCTGATAGACAGCGCTCCACGACTCACCATCTGGGGCAATATAGACGCATGTTTTCATATCCCGGCAGAGGTTTATTGTAATTCGCGCCTATTTAGTTATGAGCTCGAACAAGGCATTGCGGTAAATCGATTCGAATACCATCCGGCATTACTCACCCCCACAAACAAAAAAAAGAGGAATGAAATCCATATTGGAAAAATAAAGAAGAACTTGTAGCTGACCGGTATGCTACGGCAAGAAAGGTAACGATAGTCGTTGGGAATCTGTGCCAACGAAATCTCTATCGATTAAGTTATACACTAACAGTAGATCTCGAAAGGCACGTAATCGAGAATCAAAGCGCGTTTCCAACGGCTATATAGATACGAATGAGCCTCCTTGTTGCGTTATCCGAATAATCAGCCGAACGGGGCTCTGTCCGCAATACAAGCGAATTTACACCACGCGCGTACTATGACGTCATCCGTCAACCTTTACTCGGAAGTTCGGTTAGTCTTAATGTATTCCAATATATTTGGCAACTGCCGACACACCAACAAAACCAATGAGCACACTAACAATAACGATTTAACTACGTAATATAATCAGTACATAAATTAAATAACGGTGGCGGCACATCAATTCATTTCCATTTCATTAAGGGAAAATTATTACTATGCACGCCGTTGACCACCTGTGGACATCAACACCAGCTTCTTCTTTTGCTTCTTCTTCTTGACTGAAGATGAGGTCACAGAGCTGACGCTGTCCTCCGCCGCAATCTGCTCATACAACTTGTCATCGACCCAAGTGCTCCACGCATCATCTGTGCTCTCTGGCTCATCATGCACACCTAGAGCGTCACCAACGCGAGAAAATGACACCGCAGGCGTACCCCATACTGTAGTGCGAGCCACAGGCGAAGTCGATGGTGTGTTCACATTCTCCGACGACAATGGTGACAGAGTCGGCCACGCGGAACTGTCGCTAATCGGCGAGTCCTGAAGCAACTCCGGGAATCGTTCGTAATTTCCAAAATCGTCATAGAGACCTGCATCACGAAAAGACGAATCTATACCCGAACTATGCGAACCAACTGTATTATGATTCCTATATCGACTCTCCTCCTCTTCCTTCAACGCTTTTTGTCGCGCGCGTTCTTCCTTGATATCTTTCTCGCGTCGCTGCTTTTGACGTTTCTCCAAGTCCTCTGCAAATTGCTCAAGGACCTCTGGTTTCACGACATCCGTCCAATCGCACTCTAGAATGCAGATTGGAGATGCAGCTGGTAGATGTGCCAAGTACTTGTTCCGCTTGCGAAATTCATCATCAACCACCTGATCGCTGATGATGCGCTCTACTCGTACTAAAACCGTCGACGGAAACGCTCCAAAAGATCCAAACGCCACCTTTAAAATCCGGATATCCAGAGGGGCTAGGAAGCAATTTGTCGCGTCTCGTGGTTGATAGAAATAATATGGAGCATCAGATGGGTTAGAGCTCGATTCACGGAAATTTGTGGACCCCGACCGGCTTGATGATGTGGAGGATCGAAGTGATGGCGAAAGAGTGGGGACCGATGAATATCTGCTACAACTGAGATACTGCTCCGGGACGGATTCATCAAGGTCGTCGTCCTCCGCTGACAGAGTCTTATCTCGTCGTCGACTTCGTTCAGCAGGAGTCGAAAGGTGTGTGCTGCGCTTTTGCACGTTACCCATGCCCTTTATGCCCTCCATCGTGTCGAATATTCGTTCGATCGCCTTATGAGTCCATTCCCCATCTTCGCCAAAAACTGCTCCATCCTCTTGCTCCATAAATTCAAGCTCCCGAATTTCGCGCTCAAATTCTTCCGCGAAGTAGTCTTCCGTACCCCTCATTATCCTGGCATAGTGCTTAACCTCCGCGGCGAAATGCCAGGGAATGTCAGACAGGTTCGACGGTCGCTCCCCACCGTCACGAGGCAACGCAAGAGTACTTCCAGGCTTTCTCATGACTAACCGTAACACTACATCCTTTCCTACTTCCGGAACTCCCGATTCGTCACCTGGATAGTCCATCCATTTGACCGGCTTGGCATCACTCAACGACAAGCTTTCCAAGCAAAGTGGACAAATGTTCCGCTTCTTCTTAGGCTGGCCAGTATCGTTCAAATTCGTCTGCGAAGGCATCTCGGAATCAAGCATGCGCATCAAGCACGGCAAGCAGAAGATGTGGCCACATCTAGCCATACGTGAAGCTACTGGATTATCAGTTAAACAGATAGGACAACTACTCGTTTGTGTGTGTTTGGACACAAGCACTTGCAGGATGAGATGCCATGGAATCACCACATCTGGATCTAGAGCCTGTACTCTGTAGTCTCCACTAGGATGAACGACGAATCGAAAGTTCGCATTGACAAAATGTGCTTTGTCTGTCGAATATGATCCATGTTTCTGCCACGATGGCGGATTGTGTCGCCGGTGGGCTGTCGAGTCTCTTGGCGGCAAAGAGAAGTTAAGCAGATGCGATATCGATACTTGATTCCGACGATTGCGTGAAGGTGCGAGAAGATACTAAGAAACACGTGTCAGACACAAAATCGCACGCCTTCGAAATCAAATACGGGATAATCATACGTGTTCGGCCAAAGCGCCTTCGGAGTCAGGGAAACTGTCGCTCGTATTAATTGTCGGCTTCGGGTTATGGCTGCTCTTGCGTGTGCTCCTGTGCTGTGTTCTTTGGGATTGATTGTTTCGCGGAGTGGCAACAGTGGACGAGGTGCCTCCAGTCTTGCGCGATGCGCTCTTCGGTATCGTATCATTGCCTGCAGGAAGCGCCCCAGCTGGCGAAGACAGCGCAGAGAACGAGGAGGGGTTTGCTGAAAGGCTCAGCTTCGTGGAACTTGCCATGTTTGTCGGTGGATGGAAGGCGGGCACGTTCGGATTGAATTTTGTGGACATACCGTTGGAATCGCCTATCTGTCACTAGGGAACAACGGAGGATGGCAAACACAAACTGCCAGAGCGACACGCCACACGTAACAACAGCAGGAAGTCTCCTCTTCAGCAGGCGTGCGTCGTCAGAGGATACAGCAAATGTATAAGCCGGTATTGCGACGCGACTTGTTTCGAGACCAGTCGCGGCTGAGAAGAGCGGTGGTGATGGCGAGGGTGGATGATTGGCAACTATTTGCCGACAGAGACTGACTCCTATTCCCAGACCCTAACCCTCTCATCCCAACAACGGTGATCTGAGCTCATCATGCGTCGTTGGCACAAACGCACTGTCCGCCTGGTACCTTGAGTTACAAAGCAGAAACGTATTTATGTGAAAGTGATCCAGCTTCAGTGATATTCGGGTGTTCTGATACAGTATCGAAGTTATAGCCTACAGAATACAGGAACAATCCGTCAGCTACTCAGAAGGTGGCGAATCGTATGAGTCGGCAGTCTTTCGTGAAATCGCTCTTGTCCTTGCTCCTTCTCAGTATCGTCGTCAGTCTCTTTGGAAGGGCGATCTTCCCACTGGCGTTAATATATTTTGTCCTGAGAAAGTACCGAGCGTCAAGAGCAATCATATTGTACTCGAAGACACGAAAGCTCCCGCTTCGAGCTGAGGTTCGAGAATACATGGGTCCAACGCAGATTACGCGACTGCCTGTCGAGATATTCACCGCTGTCGCCGTGTTGCTCACAGTTAGAGATCTGTGTGCGTTGGAAAGTTCCTGTAGAGCAATAAGAAGGGTAGTGGTCGACGATGAGCTTTGGGAGGCAAAGGTCGTTGTCGAATTTGGTCGTCAAAGCTACCGATTGTGTAAACAATTAAAGGAGAGAGTCCCCCAATACCCATGGAAAGCTATTTACGCCGCTATGGGATTGCAGTGGAAATTCTTCTGCGCTGATGAAGGCTGGGGCGTAATATGGCGTCAACCTCATTATTGGAAGGTTGAAAGCTCTCCCGAGTCAGAATTTGGAAAGACTTTGAATTTAGGGCGAAGAAGTGTGTGGTGGCTACATGTGTTTCGAAATATCCGAATTGCACCTGGAGTGTATAGACTAATATGGGCTATTCATATCTTGCCAACGGCTTATGGAATCGCCAGCGTGGAATTCTCAGTCAGGATAGCGGATGAAAACAAAAAGGACGAAAAAGGACGACCGGAGAGATTGTTGCTGTCAAGCACTACGATGGGCAATGATGTTGTAAAAGCAATTCAAGCATATGACGGCTGGGTGGAGGTGGAAATGGCAGAGTTTGATATTTCCCCTGCGACTGAGATGGCGGACACTGACTGGCAGACAATTCTAGTGGAAGTTCGAGAAACTGGCCAGAGTGCCCAGTCAGGATTGGTACGTAGTCGTTTCTATCTATTACTTGTTTGTTTTGCTAAGTTATCTCCAAGAATCTGGACTATGTTCGATTAGAAAGAGTCGACGGGCAAGATCCATTCACCGGTATACACATTTCTCCTTATTCGGAGCATAACAATGTGTTGAAGTTGTCAGACAATGCAGCGCTGTTATTCGCCTCTGACGATCACCGGGATCCTACGTTGAGCTCGTCCGCATCGTCGCGTGCGTGGACTTTAGCTGATGTAGTACAGGATCTAAAGTGGCATGTTAATAAGTTTGAGGAGAGTTCTGGGTTGGTGTATTAGGAATGCTCCATTGGCGATGTGCAGTACTTTTGTTCTCAGCATTACAACATAGGCTAACTCATGTATCATGTCTTCGTCAAATGACCTGCCACGCATTGATTATGCAGTGTCTCGGCGAACATCTGGCAGCGTGGTCCATATCGCATACTATAGATGTACAATGTTATGAACTAGGTCTCCTATTATGCATTGTATATTACAAGATGTTGCCATGCACCCTGTAACCGCTCCGGCGACGTGTCTGGTCAAATGCCTTACTCGTCTCTGGCCCATAGTTCTCGTCTCTTTTGCCTGTGTATTCGCGAAGTTCTCTTGAACAAGCCCCATCTTGCCTTAATCATTGCCAACCGTCGCTCCATAGCCAATTTTCGCGATTCTGGTGCTTCAGCAACCATTCCGACGAAGAACTGAGAGCATCCATATTTCTCTGCGAGAGATCTTCTCGTCCACTTGTATGGGTGCGCTGTTCGTAGCTGTTTCATCTCTTCAAGTTGCTCTGGTGTCAGATGATATTTCTTCTTCGTTGTTTCTCGTAACGCTGGTGGAAGGACAGGTAAAGCCTCAGCAGTTGGAACTAGTCGTCTTTCTGAGGGCGGTAGAAATATATCGGGAGTCTCGAAAGGCGACGGTGTACTAGGTGGAGGATTGTATGACAGACCCGATGGAAGAATTGGCACAGCCTTATTCGCGGATGATATCGGATTGTACTTCGTAGGATATGGGACACCAAACTTTTTGGGGTCCTTCAGTCTCGTGACTTTGCTGCTAGCGGTCGAGGCATATCGGACTGATGAAGTCAAGACTTTTGCCGTGCCATTAAACGTCGGAATGATACTGTGAAATGTCTGAAATACGCTACATAGTACGTACGTTATCCTTGATGAACCCATATCTGCAGGGGGGGAATAATGCTTGAGCACGCGCTGCCCGAGAAATCCGTCGATGTCGGCTGCGACTAATTTGGAGTGACACTCTGGCTCTTTTGTCCTTGCCCTCTCTCCGTAAACCCTAATCACATGCTCCTGGCAGATAGATCGCCTATAGCAAACAAATGACCGTGACTGCTTTTATAGGGCTTGAAGACCATAACGCAACCAGATGCACTGCACGCTCCGCTGCACACTGTGATGATGGTTGGAACTCCCACTCTGATCAGGTACTCGAATTGTCAGTAAGAGCTCGACAATACACAGCATCAATGGCCCCCAAGCAGAAGAGATCCGCTCTGACAGATGTCGTCACTCGTGAATACACCATTCACCTTCACAAACGTGTATGCTAAGGATTGGTGATGAAGGAGATTTTCATAGAAATGGAAATGCTAACCGATGACTGTAGGTCCACGGCGTGCAGTTCAAGAAGCGTGCTCCCACTGCTGTCAAGGAGATCAAGGAGTTTGCATATAAGCACATGGTAAGTAATTTGTCGAATAAGTCCAAGTTCGCGTCGCTAATGTGACTTAACTAGGGTACCAAGGATGTTCGTCTCGACCCCCAGTTAAACAAGGAGATCTGGAAACAAGGTATCAAGCATGTCCCTTACAGATTGCGTCTGCGTATTTCTCGGAAGCGTAACGACGAGGAGAAGGCTAAGGAGCCTTTATTCTCCTATGTCCAGGCAGTCAATGTTTCGTCATTCAAGGGTCTGCAGACTCAAGTCGTAGAGGAGTCATAGAAAGAGGGAGGAGAAGACTTTGTGAATGGGTTCTCATTATTGTATATTTCTATTACGAGAATAAAACTTCGGCCTTTTAATTCGTCACTATAGTCACACTTGTGCAAGGGCATGAATAGTGAATCGAACGATTGTTAGAAGGATTGGAGAATCCATCGGAGGAAGGCTTGCTTTTTGAGCGTTCAAGTTGTCAACCAAGTTGTATATGTCGTAGAAAAGTCGGGCGCTATAAGAAAGATGCTCGCAAATGATATAAGGTAGATGCCGAACTGGGACACTTTAATCTACGTGAGCCGAGTTCTTCTGGAATAGGGTTTCCAATGCAGCGTTGGCTGATTATGAGACTTTGTAGGAGGGTTAGGAAAGAAAATAATCAGCGAGTTAACCGAGTTTCACTTGGAAGTCGGATAATCAGGGCCTCGCTGATTATTGGCTTGACAGCCATCCCTACGCATTCCAGGGGTTAAGTCTCAATATCGCCCTTAAGACTATTACTTGTGCGGTAGTTTAATCTTCTGTCCCCATATCTACTGTCATTGACTTTCACGCATATCTAACGTATATCGTAATCGGAATTACTTGTATAATCAATTGCCAGAAAGAGCACAGTATATAGACACCAATGGCTTCTAAAGTGCGTGTTATTCTTGGTAAGATTGGTGATTCGGCTATCACCCTTTCATACCAGCTTACCAGTTGGCAGGTTGTATGACATTCGGACCTGCCCACACCCCCACAGCCAGAATCACCAGTTTGGAAGACACGAAGATCATCTTCAAGTATTTTAAGGACCACGGCTATAGTGAGATTGATACCGCCCGTGTCTACACCGCGGGCGAACAGGAGGCGTGGACCGCAGCCGCTGGCTACAAAATAGATTTTGGCTTCGATATCGCGACAAAATGCTATCCGAACCAGGCCGGCATGCACTCTACATCGGAGCTGCCGAAGTATCTCAACAGGTCTCTGGCTGAGTTGAAGACCGATTCAGTCGATATCTTTTATCTACATGCTCCGGACCGCAGTGTCCCGTTCTTAGAGACCCTGCAGGCTGTTGATAAGCTCTACAACGATGGCAAATTCAAGATTTTCGGTATCTCAAACTATACTGCGTACGAAGTTGCTGAATTGGTCACTCTCGCTAGAGATCACGGCCTAGTCCAGCCAACTTTGTACCAAGCCCGTTACAATGTTATCACTCGCAACATCGAGGACGAGTTGATCCCCGCGTTACGGCATTACGGATTGGATCTCGTCATTTACAACCCGCTTGCTGGTGGCCTATTTTCCGGAAAGTACAACAAGTCGACAGGTGTGCCCGAAAGCGGACGATTTTCGGCAAAATCCCAGCAGGGTGAGATGTACCGCTCTAGATATTTCAGAGATGTGTACTGGGACGCATTGGATCTTGTTCAGCTAGTTGCGGAGAAGCACAGTCTTACTATGCTGGAGATCGCCTTGCGCTGGATGGTCCATCACAGCCAACTGAAGTTGGGATCTGCGAGGGGATTAACGGGAGATGGCATTATTATTGGAGTCAGCTCACTGACGCAGATGGAAGACGATCTGAGTGCTATTGAAAAGGGGCCGCTGCCAGAGGATGTTGTGGAGTCCTTAGACAAGGCTTGGAAGATTGTCAAATCCGATGTGACACCATACTGGCACGGTGAACTAGTGTACAAGTTCGACAAGCAGAAGTATGCGACAAATATGTAGATAAGAATGGCTTAACGTTGCTTCATCATTTGTTTGTCCCAAATGTGTACCTGCTGCTGCCACGGTGTTCATCGGCCCGCGGTACAGTAGCAGCAATGCTTCTGTACAGTGCAATCCCACGCGGATTTTAAGAAAGGTTCCCAAATATTCTGCTTAATTTTGCAATATTTTTGCGAGTTGTGAGTTTTTGCTAGACGGCGCAACTCTAAAGTAATATTCGGATCAGTCAAAAACAGTAGTCATGGCTCTCTTTACCTGGCTTTCTGCTGCGGCTCCGGGGACCATGTCGTGGAAGTCGCCGCATTGGTTTAGTTAGCATAAATGACTGCAATACACCATCGTTAGCAGACACCCCTGTTACCGCTCCTCCTCAGGATCAAGCGGTAGCTAAATAATAAACTTAAAGCAAGTGTCTTGTTGTAGTGCTGATATGCGATCAGCTGATTATTCATGTGCATAATGTTCTGTGGTATTATAGAGTGGCGCATGGATTTCTTGTAATAATCAGATTCTGTTATTGAGGAGAACGAGATGACTATTCACTCAGCAGCAACGAACGATCAAACAAACATTTAGTTGGATACTAATCTGCACCTGCATGTTCGATCGATCCCAAGGTCTACTGAATCACAAATACAGATTTTGGTTTGGCCGTCTATTTGCAAATATATGGACTATATCTTCTGGCAGATGCCTAGCAAGAATTCTGGATTTTCGCGAGAACAGCTGCCTCTCTACCAGCAGCACAGCGAGTCATCGCATCATGGACGACGACGCCATCCACAACTAGCAGCATTCCCATCCCATTATCTTCAGTTTCATGGACTGCTGCATCGTTCATCCCCTCTAAGGGATCTCGAGGCTTCTCCCGTAACGGCAGGCACTGCATTCGCAATTAGGGACCATGCCTGTGACCACCCATAGTTACTTTCGCAGGACCCCTTGAAGGACTACTCACAGTTGCCCGCAGCTATCACAACAGTATCTTCCGCTTCACCGTACACATGTCCATCACATACGCATACAAAGACCGCAACATCGTCTTCGCCTTCTGGAGTTCCAATGTATGGTACACAACCGTCTTTATCACTTCCTTCAAGAGGGTCCCCTGCCGACTTTAAGCTGCTCAGTAATAATATTCCCGTTCCTTGTGAACATACTAGTGCTCCAAACCGTCACGGTCAACTGTCACTGCACGAGACTAAAGTATATTATCAGCAGCAGCGGCTTCCGTATCAGTCTAGCAGCTCATCCTTAAGACCGTATGGGAGTGGAAAGAACGTTTTGCACTCACCGCCTTTTCTGCAGCACAACAGCCCATCGGTGGTGTTCTCCCAATCTCCGTATTCTCGACCACAGCACGATAATTCGCCAGTACAATCGTCTCTCGGTATGTTACATCATGTAATTATCATGCACTGTGGAATGGTATATTCATCATTGATTTAGGCAGTCAATTGCAAGAGATGAAAGTGGATAATGATACACTATCTGATCACGCTCTCAGACAGAACTCCGCTGTACATCTTGTGTCATATGCACTAGGCACTGCACGATATTCCTCTGGGTCCGCTCCATCCTTTCGTAAGGTGCATGCTGCCGTTGATTTTCTTCCATTCAAAAATCTGCAGGTCCGAGCAGGCCAGCCAGATGGCGGCTATATTCGTCCCCTACAAGCTTTGGCAACCGATCTACAATCTACATATCGCGTGTGCGATCCTGCATTCACGTATGAATCATCGAGGAACCCTAGAGTCCTTACGAAGCCTAGTAAAGGCACTAAGAATAATGGATACGACAATGACAATAGCGACTACGTCCTTTATGTGAATGATATATTAGGCGGCAATGATACTCACCAATGTTATTTAATTTTGGATATACTGGGTCAAGGAACTTTGGGCAGGTTGTAAAATGCCAGGATTTAAACACTGCCGAGATAGTCGCGGTAAAAGTTATCAAAATCAGCCTGCTTATTTCAATCAGAGCATGACTGAAGTGGCAGTCCTTGAATGGAGAGTTCGCTCCTATTGCTACTAGCTGGCTAGCGCTGACAAGTTGCGCTGAATGATATGATTGACCATGAAAATGAGCATCATATTTTACGCGTCCGTGATAAATTTATTCATCATGACCAGATTGTTTGGTGTTTGAACTTTTGTCCAGTAATCAGTACGACCTTATCAAAAACAGAACCAGTTCCGGGGCTTAAGTTTCAAATTTGGTTCGAATATTTGCGCAGCAGCTGCTCGATGCACTTTCAATTCTTAAGGATGTGAAACTAATTCATTGTGATTTGAAGCCTGAGAATATATTACTAGAGAAGTACGCGAAGCTCAATCATCAATATTGAGGTTACTAGCTTACAGGCTCCAGTTTGGAAAGTCCGAATATCAAGATCATCGATTTCGGCTCAGCATGTAATGAGAAGCAAACTGTATATACATATATCCATCGCGATTCTATAGATCGCCAGAGGTAATCTTGGGACTGCCTTATACGACAGCTATTGATATGTGGTCATTGGGTTGTATTGTTGCGGAATTATTCCTTGGCTTGCCTCTATTTCCAGGAAATTCTGAGTATAATCAAATCTGTAGAATTGTGGATATGTTAGGGTAAGTCATTGTTCAACTTTTGTTGCGTGATGTAATTTTTTATTCCTATGGGCGAGCTCTTAATCTATTGTCAGGTTACCGCCACAATGGATGATTGAGACAGGTAAACAGGCTCCCCAATATTTTGAACAAATGATAGGTCCATCTTTTCAGAAAGCATATAGGCTCAAGAGTGTAGAAAAGTACTCTCAGGAACATAAAGTCATGCAGCAGCCAAGCAAGAAATATTTCGCATCCACTCATCTTGCAGATATTATAACAACATATCCTATTCCTAAGTGCAGCATGAAGCCAGACGAAGTGGAGCGTGAGCAAGTTAGTCGTATGGCATTTATTGATTTTGTGCAAGGGTTACTGAATTTTGATCCGCACAAAAGGTGGACGCCGCAACAGGCTAAGGAGCATCCGTTTATCACAATCGAAAGGTTCTCTGGACCATTCACTCCTCCTCCTATTCATGAGATACGACCTCAAGTGCCTGCATTGCCACCGCTGCCGGCTCTGAATCTGAAACAACGACGATAATGTGGGCTATACAGCGAAGCGGCTCGCCTTACGTTTGGAATAAATATTTGAGTCTTTTATTGGAAGGGATATAGGGATATTTGCCGTCTGTATGATATGAGATTGTATGATTAATAAATTATTTTCAAGGTGTTAAACTGATATAAAGAGATGACGCGCAGTTTGCAGATAGTCGCAGCATAGTTGCTTCTAAGCAGATCTAGCGGAAAAAATTCAAAGTCAACAGGGCAAGTCATTACTATATTGGACAGCGTCAAGTATATTGCTATCAACCAATACAACATGAAAACAGCAAATACAGATGCGAGTTATTTCCCAGCACTAACTTCCACAAACTAGCTGGAAAGGTCCACAGTTTGTATTCCTGGAACGAGGATTATCGCGTATTTACTTCCTTCCGTTTCTTTAATTTCTATGTCGTATGCTACCAAACTTGGCGGTACTTCGTCAAAGATAACACTCACCTCATATCTGCATTCACGCTATTAGAATATATCATGTATTATTAACAAAGAGTCTCAGGACCACTAATCTATGGTGCTATCGGACTCTCACGCCCCATGTCCGACCAACATTAAACAAGTCATATTCTTCGCCCCTGCCTATTTATCAGATGGTCTCCTTGCACTGTCGCTTGTCATTAGATTTCTCTAGGAACTGCTGCCGTTAGCAGAATAACTATAAAACATTTCGGGATCGATCATTACACATGATATCTATATACAATTGTGTTGTACATAGCTTATGTAATACAATAATTCATTAATCGTACATGTCTCCGATGAGCATTTAAATGCATGGTGTTGCAACGCATTCATGATTGTTCTCCGAACATCGAGAATGTCTCTCCCCGCACGAAACGTCGTTTCCACGGCAACGTTAGACGCTGGGATTGCTAATTCATGAAAAGGAAGCATGACGCTGTCCATGCTTGAAGCACGCGGAAAGCTGACTGCACATATGTAGTGCGTGACTTACAAGCGACAACGGCAACAACATCAGGGTTTCAGGGTTATCGCTGATTGCTTCATATCAATGCCATCCATCGTTGAAGCCTCTGTAACCGGGGCGCTTATACAACAGTAGCATTTAGTTCAGGGTTATAGAGAGCGTAGTATTTACTACATATGGGTGTTGAAAATTTTCGATATATGTAACATAAGATATACGATGTGTCATATAATCGTCGGCGATATTGTATCGACAAGCTTGAAATATAGACGATCAATATCGGCAGACCTCAATATAGACGGTGCCCATTGCCGATTTGCCCAAACCTTGCTGATATCGTATCACCAATAGCTCCAAGACAAATTAGGTTGGTGATTAATATAGGGCTAGCTGCTAAGACTGTTGACGCTAACCATCTGCTTTCGGCTTGCTTATGGCAGCCGTAATTAATGACGATCACCGTTGGCCAAATTCAAAACCTGAGGGGCTTAACATTTACATGCCTTGCCAAAATGATCGGCATGTTTCGCCTGTGCTTGTCAGCAATTCTACTTGTGCAGTGATATCTGGATCAAACAAGGGAAATATCAGATTGGGAACAGTGTGTGAACGAGGATAGATGTGAATGATGCGAGGACAAATGATAAGTCATTCAAATGTAATTACAGTGTTATGAAAATAAGTGTCTGAAGAGTTAAGGTAGTTCGTCGTGGGATACAACTTATGGACTCTGGATCAACTTTAGTCCTAGAAACTAAGAAAGGATAATTACGCTGTCGTAAGATCTTTTTTATCTAATGAGATCAAAACATGTGCAAAATTGTCATCAATGTCGATTTATATATAACCATGTTCACAAGTCTGGATTACTTTATTACGTTGCATCAACGAGTGAGAGGTTTTGATCTTATGTACATATGCACCTGAATATTCGCTGCTCCCGTTGAACGGACCACTTCTCCTCCAGCTTTTCGGCCACACGCCTTCTTCACTTCTGTTCAGTCATTGGTTTAACTATTTCCAACCCTTTCACTTGAACGTGCTCATTCCATTCCCAATTGCTTCGGAAGCTGTGAGAATCGATCTCTAGGCATACTTTTGTCATTAGGTCAGTTGTCACAGCCGGAGAAGAACATCTATCAAAAGGGAACTTTACATAAATTGTCTGGTGAGTAAAGTGTAAGAGAGACTAGCTTCGATTTTTTGCAATACCGCATTCTGCACAATCAGTATGTCATCTTTATTGTCCTCCCTCGAGCGCATCTTTGTCGTGACGGCGGAGAAACCCTATAAGTTGTTGGAGACCGGGCTGCCTGTTGTGCTGCTAATATTAAGGCTATATACTCAGCAGCCGCTTTTTGCAGCTTTCGATATCTAGCTCATTTTACTTCCGGCAACCTCAACAAGTACCGGACGTGGATTGGCTGCCGTCACTCCGGTCCATTTTCGTTAAAGTATCAACTCCTTCGATGTACATCTTCCATCCTGTCTTCACACACGTGCTAATGCTGTAGCTTCACTAGCCCTGATACTACCTTCTCTTTGTCCCGTTTATTTTTCAAACTCATTCTTCTTAAGCAGCGCACTCCCACTTCTGACAGTGTGGATATCTAATCTCAACTCAGTTTTTCGGTAACTCTCTAGTACATTTTTTGCGATAAACGTACTTCATAAACGAGCGTGCCAGACCACCTACCAACACCACCGCAATCATGGATATCACCAACCACATTGAAAAAAATTTATTAAAATAAACAAAAGCATAATTCTATGATATTTTTTTAAATCTTTTTACTCGTTCGAGTATTATGACCAGTTTCGCCAGAATTGGCACGTCGTCTTTGCTTCGTTCGTTCTTCCCCATTGTTTCATTGTGTATCTGTTTATCGACCTCTATTCTCTGTATTAAATCGAGACTTTCCTGTAGTGTAAGCGTCCCTCCTTCCGAGGGTGGGGCCAATGACGTCGATTTGTCGCCTGATTCGCCTGATTCGCCTCCTCTAATGCTTGTCCCGTCAGCTTGAAGAAGCACGGACGAACCTTATCGGATATCTCGGCACCTTTAAGAGGGGGGGAGGGGGGGGGGGGTTGGGTTCGGGTGCATCAGATCTTAGCTATAGTACGTTAGCGAGGTTAAAAGGGATAAGCTAGCACCTCGAAAGCCTGCTTGAATTTTGTTCTCTGTCACAGTGGCCCGATAATTAGGGGGAAACTCGACTTAGGTAATGTGATTGATATTGATATGAACTTTCATTAGATCCTCGATTTGTCGTCCATACGCCTTCTATTGCCCATGGCTAAGTCGTCCGTCTATGGACGAGAACATCTCTCTGAGCTTGTAATGACCATCGCAGTTGAGATAATCCCTATCATGAAACCGGTTTCATCAAGGTTGTATATATCACCTCACATCACATTGCTTGAGTGTCTCAATCAGTTCGATGAATGTTGGACGCAGAGGAGATAAAACCGCGATGGCCCTCCATCAGTCTTACGTCGATACATACGACTGGGACAGGAATCCAAGTATAGGATGCGCTGAACGATAACCAATTCCTCGGTAGACGTGAATTGGGCGTACGCTGGGAATCGCCTGTGTGTCGTACGATTAATTTTGTTCGTCTTTGCAGCTAGTCAGTACACTGAATTTGGCCTCCCTCAATAGCTTGGATGCCTAAGGATATTCTGCCTTCAGAATCCATTGATTCAATGCCAATTGGTGGATCATTAATGATTGAAGTTGTGTGGTTGTGCTTTTAGGTGGGGTGGCATACTGGCTTATGAAATACGTTAATGTTACTGTTCTTCCATTCTTTCGTACAGCTTCGATTCCAAGGTCTATATTGGCCATTTGGAAGCGCGTAGTCTCATCAATTGATATAAAAACTCCTTCAATTGCATCTCTTATTAAGTTGAGATCATCAAATATGCTGCTATCGCCAGGTTTGTTCCCCGTGCCTATATATGAATTTGAGTCCAGAAAAGTAACAATGGGCAACTGTGTTGGAGTGTGTCGACGGTGAGCGCGGATGAGGGCGTCACCAGGCGACCTACCATCAATGGTTATTTTTAAGGCCCAAATACTGTGGTTACGGAAAGCATTTGAGCCAGAGTAACGCAAGAAGTGGTTACTGATTATGGATGGCCTTTGTAGCCACATCGCGGGCGATATGATTATGCTATGTATGGAGAGTGGTATTGAATTGATCTACTTATTCTACCTCCTTATTGTTCGCATTTACATCGTTACTTTATATTATGTTGTAGAGGCCAGGAAAGAGATATCATACTCATGAGGTGGATTGTTATACTCGGACTGGAATCCAGCGAATAGAGCGGGCTGATTAGTATTTCAGCGCATTCGAGAAAGCTCTTAAGCTAGAACATTCAAGGTGGGTGAAAAGGAGCTGGTTTGACTCCATTTAGTCCTTGGCGAGTGTTACTGCCAACTCTTGCGCAGCAATATACTCCTCAAGTTTCCGCTAATATTATGGACTAAACCTCTCCATTCTGAGGAGCTCTCCTCTAGATGGAACAGAATTAAAGCATGCAAATTCGATGTGTAATACAGCTCTGGCAAGCGATGAATGCCCTCCTTCACCAAGTTGGCGATATGCAAAAGTAAGGATGCTTTACTAACCCACGGAAGAACTTCAAGAGTGTGGGCAGTTAATAAGACCGAACCAAGAGTAATACGATCAAGCTACAGGGCGAATGGGTGTTTCGTTAGAGCTTTGAAATCGTTCGAGAGGCGGCGGAGAAACCTAAGGAAAGACGACCACATGCGTAGCCACGTAAGTGCCGAATTCAAGAAGTAGAGAATGGGTGACTTCCCTTAGCACGAGAATTAGTAGATTCACAGAGTACAGAATGGCCAACTTTCGCAGAGAATTCTTGCTTGTGTAACGACTAGAGCTGTGAATTAAAGAGTCTGGTCCCACAAAATATCTAGAGGTCAGCCAATATAGCTCGAGCGAGTCGTAGTTTGATTTGGTCAATTGCAGCGCGTAGGACAAGGTCAAATCTAGGAGTTTGAATGACCGGGTTCCGGTATAACGTTTTGGCGTACATTACTTTATATCGTCCGCTAATTTTGGAGATCCATGGGGAGTAAACCGACCATTCCTCTTTGGGAATAGTACACCTCGGTATCAAAACTCGAAGTGAATGTTCATCACCACTCCGTACGTAGACTAAGTTATCCCTGCTAGGAATCTCTTAATAGCACAGCAGTAACTGCAGGAGACAACAAAGACCCCGCCGTGTTAAACAAGCACGAAGGATGCTTTGTGACTGTCCTTGGAGAAAGTCCGCTTCAAGAACCAGCTAAACGACTCGTGGATCCTTACACAACTTTTGATGAACAAGAAAGACATCAGCTTGAAGGCATCAATCCATTAGCTTATCCGGAGAACAGACCCATGACTCCAGACGCAAAAAGAACTATGATAGACGTTGTCCAGCACTCTTCTGCGCCACTTCGCACCATTGCTTCAATAATTAACACCTCTTACGGACTGTCACTGTTGGGTAGAGACGTCTATAGTCGGACTTACGATTACACGCAAATCAAAGGAACATCGACCGCCAAACTCATACAGACATTACGGGATCAGGGGTATATATACCAAGTTAAGCTGGCACCGGACAATGCTCGAGGCATTGTCCTTTTCCAAGCCTGAAGATATTCAAAAGCACGACTACAGGGACAAATGCATTGATAGTACGTACAAGACGAATAAATTCCGATTGGCACTGGTGAATATTGTAACAGTGGATAATAACCTGGGCACTGTGAGAGTAGCATTGTGCTCTGTCACCAATGAGAAAACGAATGAGTACATCTGGGTTTTGCAGCAATTAAGTGAGTACAAGTGAGCTGTATTATGTGCCGACTAAAAAAAATGCCGACATTTGTACGGAAGCAATTGTCTTCCCCGTTGAACAACCAAAAGTTATCATCACTGACGCGGATAGTAAACCAGGAGTCACTTCAGGAGATGGCTGGCCAAGATTCGGAGGAGCAGGCAACCAAATACCAGTGGCGGTAGACGATGGAAACGAAGACGAGTATGACGAAGGGATTTTTGAGGAAATGCGGGATGGTACGCATGGGTTATGTGAGTGCGTCGGAGGAAAAGCATCATGTTGGTTATAGGAGGAAATGAACCGATACTTTTGAAAAATTGATGTGGCTATGCAGTGGCGTGAACACTCACTTCGGTTTTTTATACCGAGGTGTACTTTCTACTAGTCCCAAAGAGGAATGGTCGGTTTACTCTCCATGAATCTCCTTAATTTTTCATGCAATAATGTCGTATTGACATCAATTTGGTGCATTCCGTGTTGTTCGTTGTCGCCTAACATACTTCATAAAGTGTGGCACGACATAATAAATGTTAGGTTTAGGCGTATTTTCTGCCCTTTATTATGGCGTGGCACACACTCGCTTATGAAGGACGTTATGCAAGTAAAATATTAAGTGGCTCAAAACGCACTAAATCATCACAGCCTACACCTCATATTCTTGAGTGAATCCACTCGCAACAAGCCTTGCCTTGTTTTGAGTTGGAGATATCGTCACTATTTTATCATGAAAACCCATGTTGCATACTGCCTGAGGTTCTTCCGGTAACGTTTTTGAATTGAACTGCTGTACCTTATGTTAGTGCTGTTCATCTCCGAACTCTGAAGCCAGTCCAGCGCATAACATCTCCGGCAATTATCACGCTCGAATCGTCGGCGCTTCGTTTGTCCGCTTGGATCCATATCGAGGACCTAAGCATGGTGAATTATCTACCTTCGGTTCTCAGTAGGGATCGACGTCTATAGTGTCTCTTTTCCCTGGCACACTGTCTTATGACCTCCCGGTAAAATCTACCTGTAGCGCCATGCAGCTAGATAAAAACTGGACGAGAGTTTGTTGGAAATTGTTGAGAAAATATCTGAAACAGAATTGGAGAAGTAGTTCAACTATAGCAGGAGTAACAACAATAACGAAGTATATGGGGTAACGGGCCGGTTCCGACCGGTCGTCCCACTTCCACTCCACGGTATTTTTCGCTAAAGGCTATATAGAAGTAAACAACTAATGGTAACGTGAAGAACAGACGCAGTAGGATCCATTAGCTTCCAAAACAATGAGTGTAACGCTCAATTTCAAGTTAGCAGTCTACCTACTCCTCAATTGACATCACAGTCAGACGTCCGTATAAAAGCAGCAGAATCTACCAAACGCGGAAGAGAAGAGCCAATCCTTGCACGATGGATCTTTCGATGTTCTTTGGTTGGGCACTGATGAAGAGATTCCGCGTTCGTCGCGTTGGACGCGATCCATCGCGTGTTGACCCGTGATTGATACACCAACCAATACCAACTAACCGGCCGCGAATGGATCCATTGCTTCTTGAACCCATCTCCCATGACGGCAACTACCAGTCAATTGGATGTATCAGAATTCGGACCGTTGAAGACAATTCTTTGCAGAGTGACTGATTCAGTTACCAGGGAAAAATTGACCGGATCTTGGACTGAATGCGTCCAAATGCACAAAATAGGAAAGGATGAGGCAATCACAAAGCAAATCATCAGGGGTGTTTGGATAGGTGCTGGCCTGATTCCACATAACCCTCACAAGCTGTCCCCAAGCCACACCACAATCGCAGAATCAGGGGATCTCCAAGTTCCTTGCTTAAGAGCTGCTCCCCCCCCCCCCTCCCCCCGCCCAGATGGTAAGCTCCGAGAATCGATTATAGTCTTACGGTCAGCCTTGACCAGCCAGAAGAGACTTTCATCAGCAGTTAAAAGATTCATCGATCGCCTGACCCGGGTTGTTCAAACGCAAAATACGGCAATATTTATTAGGAGGATTCCACTCAGATTCTCCAGGCGAAAAAGGCTGGCAATATCGGTACATGAGGAGCCCAATTACATGGCAAATTCTTGGCTAATAGCAAAGAATTTCAAGTAGAAGCCAGTCGCAAAACGGCCCCGTGGGGAGCATAAAATTACGAACCGAAGAAAAGGATGAGACAAAAGAATTTTGCATATCTCAGATTTCGATCTAGTAGACTAGTTAGAATTGAAATAAGTCCGAAGACCTGTTGGAACGAGCACGCTACCCTATGCATACCTTACGTTAATACAAAGCAGTCAAAAGTCAGAAACATGAATACTGAAGCAACGGGTTTAAAAATTCAAAATATCTTTTCTTCATTGAATCCCACTTCTAAGAGCTGGACTCTGATTGTATGTTTCCCGACACTTTTGAGCCGACATCAAATTCCTAGCCTTTGATGAAGAACGTCCATTCCATTTTGACCTGTTGTTGGACCAAGCTGCCGACTCCAACTGACGTTTCGTCCTCACACTCCATAGAATAGTTTGATCACTGATGGGACCATAGAAAGTGTTAGAACGTGTACTGGCGTTAAAGGAGAATTTGAGGGATTGTAAAGCATTTACAAGAAGGGCATGAGGACTTCTACGCGATCCTGTAGAATTTAGCGTCAAGTAGCCGCGTGTTCCCGAACGGACAGAGAAGAACTTTAACATTGAGAAGTCCAGGTTCAGGATTGCGGTCGAGCAAGTCTGACTCCAACTCCAGTGATGGACGACGGGTTCAAATTCCAAGAATGTCAATCGTTCCAAATCGATTCAGTGTTCCTCCACCCAAGGGAAGTTGATGTGATGGATGGTCCAGCGAGGATTACGAATGCAGCAGTAGTGACATTCCTCATTCCCGCAGGTCTGTGTTAATTTGATTTTCAGGAACTGAAATGAGATGAGATTAGATTAGTTTGGCTGCAACGTACAACGATTATTGTTAATTATAAAACTGCATTATATATATCAACTCTCGGTTTACCACCGTGCACGATCTTTGCTTATCTAACCTTACCTATATCGCACCATTCACCGCGTGCCGTCTCGTCTCATGACAGATTCCACAATAGCAGACAGTTCATGCATTCATTACAGTGTCCCTTCTATATCGTTAAGAACACTCCTCGGTAATGCTGCCTTAAGCTACTGGTCATTACGCCAACGGGAATCTTATCCCGTATTAGGTCAATGCAGAACATCATTCATTAGTCACCCTGGTTGTCAGAAGCAGATTATGGCGGCTGCATTAGCTTCAAATGTGAAGATTCTTGTAATTCACTGAAATCAGCTGGCTTGGCGTAATATAGTGTCATACATGATTACTTAGGTGGCAGTGTTATGCAGTTGAAATGGAAGCCATAAAAAAATTTGTTCCTTCAAACTAGATGGGAAAGACTTCCCATATGAGTTGTGGAACGGGCACCTAGCTACCTGAGATCGTTCAGATCTTCTAAATGTCTTAAACGGGTCCTGGTCACGATATCCTCCTATCGTGACCATTATCAAATTATTCACCCAGGAGTGTAATCCTTCAGTCCCTATGACCTTGTACCGCCCTTGTGCGCTACTCTTGCTCCGGTACTTCTCTGGATGTGGGCTAACGTTAGTGACCGCCAAGCCATCATCAACTTACAAGCGATTGTATCCAAAGCAACGTGACAGCTTAGATGAAGGTGCAGAAGATCGGTTGCACCTGTCGCGGCATATTAAAGTCTAAATAATTAGAAATCAGTTGAAGGAAATTTGATGGCGAGAAAAATGCGATACAACCACTATTATTAATTTTGTCGAACTTTTCTAAGTGCTATGTCGGATATATAGGACCATCATTCACAATACATAGCAAACTTATTACAATAGCATTTATTCAATATGGACGGTCGTAGTTAAAAGCCAATTCATCTACGTACAGACTCACATCAGTTAGTAACTGTAGACGTACCATTACAACGAGACTTTGACTAGTTATTAAATTAGTTCATTCTTAATATGGAATGTACGTCTAAATATATGCTCGAACTAATGCCTACGCGTGCAAGCTTGTATCATATTACGCCCGCTCCAAAGCCTGAAGTTGGACCAGTTCATGGTACTTTCCTCCCAATACCAGCAATTCTTGATGTGTTCCTGACTCAAGAACTTCACCTGCCTCAAAGACATAAATTATATCAGCATTCTGAATTGTGCTTAATCGGTGTGCGACAGCTATTGTAGTGCGACCCTTCGCCGCAGCATCTAGTGCTGCCTGTACGACTTTTTCGGATTCAGAATCAAGAGCAGACGTGGCTTCGTCAAGTAGAAGAACCTTCGGCTGCCGAATAAGCGCACGAGCAATGGCAATTCTCTGTTTCTGACCTCCAGAAAGTAAAGATCCCTTCGAACCACAAATTGTATTGTAGCCATCCGGAAGTGACATAATAAAATCGTGAATGTTAGCCTGCTTGCAGACCGCATATATTTCTTCATCTGCGACTGTTCGCGAGGTACCGAATTCAATATTCTCTCGTATGGTTCCGGCATACAATGTAGGCTCTTGCTGAACAAGTGCAATTTGCTCACGATACGCATTAATGTTGAATTCACTAATATCCTGTCCATCAAGAAGGATTTGTCCCGACAATGGGCGATAGAATGATTCAATAAGACCAATTGTTGTACTTTTCCCACATCCAGAGGAGCCGACTAGGGCTACATATTGTCCTTGCATGATCTTTAAATTCAAGCCTCTAAGGACAGGAACTTGAGGTCGCGTTGGATACCTGAAATGGACATCTCGGAACTCCACATCGCCACGAACATTGTCGGGAATAATGCCAGTTTCTGTCCAAGTATCAATCTCTGGGACAGAATCTAACATCTTTTTAATATTTGCAGTGGCAGATTTAGCCTTGCCCATATCAGGTGCAAATGAGAACATGATACCAGCAGCCTCAGCGCCGACAATGATCGTCGTATAGGTAACATAGAATTGAAAGAGAGTATACTCGTTGCGTCGAATGAAAGAGCTTCCATACCAAAATGCAAGAGCCAGAATAAAGTACTGCATACCCTGGGCAATACCATACCAGAATGCAGATCTGTTGGATGCACGTTTACTGACGCGGCCCTGCTCTTTAATAATAGCTTGGTAATGAGCCATGACATCATGCTCACGGGTCAGCGAAGCCACTGTACGGATAGCAGACGTGGCTTCACACGCATAGCTGCCTGCCAATTCGTTCGATTTCTTCGTTGTGTTTTGAAACACCGAAAGCACATAGAACCTCCAGAATCCACTGGAAATAATGATTGGAAGACAAGCGGCGCAGACTATGGCAAGCTTCCATGCAAGAGCCAGAGCTAAAATAACGCCAGAGATGATCATCATCAAAGAATTCATAATTTGGCCCATTGTAGCGCCACCAAAGCCTTTTCAATTGTTATCATGTTGAATAGTACAGAGGAATCATATAGCATACCTTCAACATACTGAGCATCTTGCGACAACATGCTCGTCAGAGACCCGGTTGTATTCTCGTCACGATCATAGAACGAAATATCCTGACGAAGCATCTGTCTGAATGTACTAATCCGGATGCGACGAACTAACTTCTGAGAAGTAAAAGAGAAGAAAGCAAGAGCTAATGCGGTGACAACAAATTGGAAGCATGCTAGCATGAAGAAAAGACCGGAAAAAATAGCAATTTGGCGAGTCATATAGTCATAGTCTGGAATAGCCCCAAAAGCTTGGACACATCTGCCAAAGAACAAACCCATAGCGTCATAACCAAGACCGGTGATAGCAGACATGATGGCGCCCAAGATGTTATAATGATTCTCTGCAGAATTCAACTTGTATAAAAAAGAGACCAATTCCCAGAGCGAGTAGTCAGCAGGATCAACATCGACTCTCGATGGTTTCTGACCAATGACTATGCTAGATATAGAAACCCCAGTTTCGGGCCTGTGAAGGCCAAGTAGTCCATCTTCCTGAAATTCTTCCATCTGACCAGATTCAGCGTCGATCACGGTATCAGCTGTGTCAACATTATCCCGGGCTTTTAGTTTTTCCTTTTGCTGTTCAATCTTCTGAGCCTCAACAAGATTGCAATATTCACCTTTCAGCGCAATCAACTCATTGTGAGTACCTTGTTCAATAATGACACCACGACGCATAACAACAATGTTATCAGCATCTTTAATCGTCGATAGACGATGAGCAATCACAATAGTAGTGCGATTCTTCGACGCACGATCGAGAGCTTCCTGAACAATCCCTTCACTTCGAGTATCCAGCGCCGATGTAGCTTCGTCCAAAAGCAAGATCTTTGGGTTCCCAACAATAGCACGAGCAATAGCAATACGCTGCTTCTGACCGCCAGACATCAGAAATCCTCTCTCGCCCACACTGGTGTCTAGACCTTCCGGAAATGTGTCAATAAATGCCATGGCATTTGCTTGCCTGCAAGCCTCCTTAACCAGTTCACGCTTCTCAATCTCAGAAACAAATTCGTACTGCGTGCCGATAAGACCATGAGCTATATTCTCGTAAATCGAACAACCAAAGAGCGTTGGCTCTTGAGAAACCAAGGATATTTGCTGACGAAGCCATCGAATGTTAAGGTCATTGATGTTGACGCCATCGAGCTCCACTGCACCTGAAAGAGGATCGTAAAACCGTTCCAACAGCCCGATAATAGTAGATTTTCCTGACCCAGACGCACCAACAAGCGCAACAGTTTTGCCAGCTGGAATTTTAATGTTGAATTTGTTGAGAACCGTGACATTAGGACGGGATGGGTAGACGAACTTCACATTCTTAAGCTCAATATTGCCCTCAAGGTTTTCTAACTTCTTGCCGGCTTCCGAATATGAGTCGATTATGGATTCTCGGTCAATAGTCGCAAAAATCTTGACAGCCGCAGCCATACCATTTGTGACACTTCTAGCATGTGGAGAAATATTACTTAGGGCATAGGTGCTAAGAATCATACACATGAGAGTCGTAACGACACCGCCAACCGTCTCTTCGCCAGCACGAATAAATCGAGCACCCTGCCAAAATCCAAGAGCATCGTTGGAATAGACACCAAGCCACATCACACCGGTTACCGAGCCCTGTGTTCTCATCAGCGCAATTGAACGGATAAATTATACCTAAATCACGTACAAGAGCAACACCGGCCTTGAACGCCCATTTCTCGCTGATAGCAAGATAATTGTCATATTTCGAAGCTAGTCGATCTTGAATACCAAATGCATGTACGTTTCGAATACTGGACAGTACTTCTTCGGCAATAGAGCCACCGGTAGATGACCCCTCAAGCGCCCTAGTATAATAATTTGCCATCTTATTCAGTACCCATGCAAAAGAGATCAATACAAACGCGGCAATAGACATCATTATGAACGTCAGCTTATAAGCACGAATAAATCCAATTGCAAACGCAGCGACAAACATTGTTCCATTGGATATGATATACGAGACTTTTTCCGACATGCCTTCCTGAATCAGAATAGTGTCGGCTGCGATACGAACCGTGATTTCGCCGGACCCGAGTTTGTCGAAGTAGCCAATGTTTTGACGAAGCGTCGCGGCTAGATAGTTCTCTTTGATGCGACCAGAAAGAACTTCACCCCTATCGATGAAGATGTAGATGGCGATATACGAAATTATGATATCTACAATACCAATGTAGACCAAGTACCTACATGACGTGATTCGTAAGCTCTGCTCAGAGGACTTCACCTCAGATAAACTCACAATGTCAGATGGTTAACCTCGGCCTGGAATTCGTCCGGGGAAATATATCTGAGTTCAGGTTCATAGTATCCTGTATTGCTATACTCGGCATACGTACTGTTAACCTGGTGGTGAGCAGTGCTGTTGTGGATGTCATAAAACTCAAAATTTGTGCCATTGTAGTATCCTACGTTCTGTTGCGCAGCGTAGGTAGTAAACGTCTGAGTTATACTTCCGAAAACAAACGTCATAAGTGGGCGCATACAGCCATCTGCAATTGCGCACACCGTTGATATCAACAAGAGCATTATATCTTTCGTGGTCGCGTATCTGTAGAAGGAGAAGAAGTTGATGACGGTGGGCTTGATCGTCACCTGGTCGCGGAGGATCTTCGCCTCATGCTCAGGCAGATGACAGAACTCGTCCACCCCGAGGAGGTCGACATCGATGAATCTCCCCTTTTCGTTGTCTATAGTCACGGACGAAGCTTGGGAGGACTTGTCGTATGCATCAGCCTTGACAAGAGGCGACTTTTCGTCGTCCACGCTGGAGATCATGTAAGCAATACTTGTACTCGGGAATAGCGTGAACCTGACATGCACCCGGAGATGGAAATGCCGCGAGCAAAGGAGGAGAGCAGAGATAATCTCGGGCAATCAGAATAGGGCGTGCGGCGCCTACCGGCCGGACTCGTCCTAATGTGTCGCGTCGACTCGATGTTTAACACGATGAGTGAGTCAACGCGCACCCACTTGCCGGATCTCGGAAGTCGGACCCATCACAATCCTGGCGCAAAGGTTGTTTAATCAGAGTGCTGCTTCGCACCATTCATGTGGCGTTCCCCGGGTCAAACACACCATTCCAATACGTTCTTAAATTAACATACTTGCATCAGTATAGAAAGTAGTCGGGATAATTTGGATCGCTACCGCTGGACGGATCGATCATCGCGGCCGCAGCTGACACGATACAAGAATCCTGACCCGCGTGAACGAGAAATGTACTGATAAGAGCGCCTGAGCCGCACAAGCTACGGTTAACCGACTGTGGCATGCTAGATAACTCGGCTTCTATACATTGAAAGTCTGCAGCTCACAGTCACTCAAATCCGAACTCGACGCAGAAGCACGACTGAATTATTACATAAAATATCGTGCTGCTTGATTCTAGTGAGACAGAGATACAATAACCCCTTTTCTAGTCCTGCCGCTTGAGGGTAGCAGCCGAGGCCTGACGGTAACAACGGCGACCAATATGATTACGTTCCGAATACGCCACTTCTGTTCATTTCAACTTAGCAAAAGCTTCTTAAGCACAAGAAGATTTATCGCTGGGATATTTGCCAGAATCTAGATGGTATAGCTGTGAATATCGGAACTGCGTTAAAATAGGTACTACCAGTCCTTATAACGTGATATTCTCCCAGCATGCTACCATACATCCATCAAACACTCACATACATCTTCACATCCATCTCCCAAATTTAATAAAGGGAATCAGATACGGCAGGATCTGTTCATACTCCAGCTAATCGTCACCATAACTTTGCTCGGCACTCTTATATCGCGCCTAACACGATGTAACAACACTATCAGATGAGGACAGTATCAATGAGAAAGATGTGATTAGTGTCACTAACTGAAAGCCCACAAAACAGGCCTCATAACAAGTGTTGTACAACACTAGCCTGCTTTGAATAATTCTGGTCTATCTATACCTCGGGAGGTCAGAAATTTCCACCAGTACTTTTATAAATATCTTATTCTTCCGTATCTGCCTCCGTGGCTGTGGGAGCGAATGGCGAAGAACAGTCGTTTCATGTCGAAATAATAGATTTCGACATGAATCGATGGATTGCTAACAGAACAATAGGGATCTAGAACATATACTCACACAAGAAGTCGCCTTAATTGAACTCACGAGAACATTCATGATAAGATCCGATCGAAAAAGTGGTAGTGAGACTGTGAGAGAAGGTTTGAACATTTCTGATGTAAAAATGAAAGTAATTTAATCGGCAGTTTCGAACTCGAACGCAATCTGCTTTAACCGCATTTATGTAACTGCGCACAAATTGTGCAGATGCCGGGTTAGGGAACATATGTGCCTTAGGGTTCAGGGTTCAGCGCAAATACGTAACTCTGTGGACAAAATAGGCTTAGCGCCAGCTGCGTCCATAAATTACCAAAGGAACTGAACCACAAACATCTGAAACCTACTTTCCCCGCTGTGACGTGGAACCTCAGCCCGGGTGAAACTAGGACGTCACTCAAACGGAAGAACACATATCATCAGCCCAAGAGCTGTAGTCGGCCCCGCGCACAACCACGCTGCCATTGCATCAGTCGCTATCTCATAAGGTATAAGGTTGTCGTTTTTAGCATAATTTGGATTGCTTCCCAGAAGGACAACTGGTTATTCTGCATTCTGCGTGTCTAAACACGAACTCTAAAACATCGTGTGTTTTTCCACAAATTTATAACTACAAATATATAGAGAACGATGAAAGTGCAAGCATTATTGACAGCACTTACGCTCCTAAGGTCTCTCGCACAGGCAAACACTGCATCAGCAGACGAAGATTTTCCGCAAGGCGTGAAGCGCGTTCCATTGCGTACGCACTCGCTCGCTTCTCCGTACCTGGACGACAGCTTGCACTCGCGGTGGTTCGATTATGGCGGGGACGCGGTTATTCGGACTGATAAGTACATCCGTCTGACAGCAGACCGGGCGTCACAGACCGGGTACGTGTCGTCGCGATTGCCTCTCACGATGCCCAGCTTTGAGATCGAGTTCGAGTTCAAGATCAGCGGCAAAGGCAATTTATACGGAGACGGCATGGCGATGTGGATCACAAAGGAGCGAGACCAAATGGGCCCTGTATTTGGAGGCCCAGATAACTTTGAGGGACTCGGAATTTTCATCGACACATACAAGAACAATCGACCTGGCGTAACTTTCCCGTACGTGATGGCGATGGTTGGCGACGGCAAAACGCGATACAGCAAAGAAGATGACGGCAAGCCAAACGAATTGGCAGGATGCTCTGCGCGTGGACTACACAATAGCCAACACCCCACGAAGGCCCGGCTGATTTACGTGAAAGACAGCTTTATGAGGCTCGACCTTGAGTATAAGGAACCCAACAAGTGGACGACATGCTTCAAGGTTGCGGCGCCACCGCTACCGTCAGTCCCGTATTTAGGATTCTCGGCTGAGACGGGAGAATTGTCCGAGAACCATGACCTGATTGCCGTGGATGTCTCGACGCTGTTTTTACCGTCGGGCCCGGAGCGGACGACGGGGATGGGATCGAGGACGCCGTCTGACAAGAGAGTTAGGAAGGAGAAGAAAGGGGGGTCATGGTTCTGGTTCGTTGTGAAGCTGGGATTGATCGGTGGAGCGGCCTATGTGGGCTACACCAGATATATTGTTTATGCCAAGAACAAACAGCAGAGTAGCCAAGGTTTGTTCTAGTAGTTTGCGATCTTGATGAATTTTGATTCAAAATTACGATATGAGCATGATTGGAAAAGTACCTGTATTCGCAAAAATATGTTTTTACATAGTCATTGTTAGTACTTACAAAATGAGAGTAAATCGAATCGAAAGTAATCAAAGAATGCTTAAAGCGTGAATCACGACCACAATGCACCAATCAGATCAGCGTCGAAAAAAGTTGTAACAAAATGTATAGGTGTAGGCTAATAATACACAACGAGCAAAATTTAGCCGTTAGAACTCCATTAACAAGAAAAGCAACCGAACACCAAATCATCCACTTCCAAACAAAACCTAGACGAGGATCGTGTCGATCTTCATTTTCTCGAGCATCATTGCGCCCTCCGCCGCGCCTGCACTTACGACGCTTCCCTCGTCGGCACTGTCGTCCGCATCGTCGCACTCAGGTCTCGACTTGACAGTCAACAGGGAGGCGGACGAGTCATCTCGTGTGGACGAGGTCGAGCTCGACGAGGACGACCGCCGGTCGTTGGCCAGAGCGACAGCGGCTGCCTGTTGTAGTGTGTACATGTGGTTCGTGCCCTGGTTCGAGGATGAATACAGATACCTGTTGCCGTACGGCAGGACCCGCGGCACTTCCGCCTGCTGCTCGCGATCAGGATGTAAGAGTTGAGTCGGCGGAGGAACATACTGCTGAGAACCAGGATAGTGGGCCTCGTACGAGCTCCGGCCAAACTGTGCGTAGCGGTGATCAGTTTTAAGAGCGGGCTGAGGAGCACGAAGGAAAGAGTCATCTCGCATGGATGATGGAGGATAGGATGAAGAATGCTCGGACGCCTGGAGAAGCTGGGTCGCGAATGCGTTTGGAGCGTACACTCCCCCGGCGGTCGATGACGTGTTGGAACCAAGCGAGTTGGACCGGGAGTGGGAGGCCGACAATCTGCGCTGGTGGTCGTTATGGTAATGGAAACTCTCCCGACGCGGCTTCGATATGCCCGCGGCAGTGGACGCCGTGTGAGTCGGCGAGGCCGTCGAGTTCGAGATGGGAATGGCCGGGGTGGAGACCGGAGTCTGGGCAGTCAGAGGCTTTGCCAGCTTGCTATGCATGATCTTCTCTTCGACGACATCGAGGTCGGTGCCCGGCCACTTCTTGAGCAGCCGCTGGACGCGCATTCTGGGTTAGAGTTAGTACCTCGATTTAAGAAGGCATTTGATGTGGAACCTACCGTGCACAGTCTTTGTCGACACCCAGTTCCTGGCCGACGAGGCGCCAATCGACGGAACCGCCTTTGTACTGGTAGGCGACGATCAGTGTGTTAATGGCGCTGACTATGTCGGAGTTGGACATAGTGAGTACGGCAGAAAGTAGAGATCACGCAGAGGATATGGAGGTTGCAGAGAGGGAACAGACAGCGGCGTGAGGGGCAGATATAAGAGGTAGTGGCGCCAACGGCAGCGGGAAGGTCAAGCGCGAAGACGAAGTAGGAACAGCAACGGCCCGCCCGATGGGCGCGACGTGGGGGCGGCGCTAGATCAAGGCAAGTGAGCCGCTCAGGCAGGCAGTGAATGCGAAGACAGGACGAGGGCGTTCGTGCGAATGGAGCGGGGCGGAATTCGGGGCCAATTGAGCACTTGTGGTATAATATTAAGTTGGCGTTCTATAGAGTACCACCATCACAGTACAGCAGGAGCAGCATGGCGAGGCACAGAACAGGCACGCGAAGCATAGAAAAGAGAAGCGATGGGCAGCGCAGAACCGCGTCGACGTAGTCGAAGTCGAGTTAAGCGTCGAAGCAGCAAACGATCTACGACAAACGAACAGCGGCGCCGCGACAAGCGAGTACAATCTCAGACGGCGATCATTTGGTAACGAGAGTAGGCATGGATCGCCAGCCGTAGTTCTCCGCGTTCGCTGTTCTTACGTTGACGCCATCTGCGGACTGGCTCAGAATAGAAGGCAGAGCGCTGGTCGTCAGCGTAGGAAAGTTGATGCAATCAATGCCCCTGATCGTCTCTTTTTCCTGTACGACAAACAATATCGGTTGTCATGGTCACGCGCAGCCTGATGTTCGACTGTTTCACCTTTTGTTGTTTCTCCACTGCAGTCACCTTACCTCCAATACGCTCTACACGAGATTGTGACGACCCAGTACGGTGGTCGAACACGTTGTCACACTGTCCATCTCACTCAGTCTTCCCCGCGTTTTTAAGCCCAACGCCGGCGCCCCGCAGTTACCTGTTCACTTTCGCCATTCTTTCCACCCCGCGCCCATACAGAATCCGAGATACACTAATATATTCGCTTCCTACACACACATATTTGGTGACGAACTATGACATGTGAGACTCGCAACGGAACGTCGCTTTTGTATCATACTCAGTTCCGAAAGTGCGCGTGACGTTTGCAAACAAAAACCAAAAACCCTCGCCCTGGAGACCTATCTTGTACTCCACTGAGCAGAACTGATTCGTCTCGGTCGTAATAGCCATGTGCAATTTGGCTGCCATCACGTGCGACCAACGTTGCATTTTAACTCCACTTGTGGCTCCCAATGCAGTGATCACCATGGTGCTCGTGGTCACGTTGCCTGGACTTTGAAAACATTCGCATGGCTCCGCAACCCCGTAATAGCCCTAACTATTTCTGTACCATTCCACTGCCCTAATCAGCCCTGTTCGGACAGTTTGGCCAATGTAAGGTCAGCGACGCGCCGCAGCGATAATCGTCAAGTTGGACTGGACGACACCGATAAACCGCACTACAAAATAGTTATTATCCTACATACACAATTCTCATGTGCGTGTACCATCAAATCCGACGCAAAATCTATCCCCATAAAAAAATGGTTATCTATCAATCTATGTACCGAACAGCATCATCCCAGCAGTGTTTGATGTAATTCATGTCGCTGGCCTGTGCGCACCAATCATAACAGCGCGGTTATCGCCTTTCATGGTTTTTTCATCAATTCCACCCAACTTCCAACAATCAAGATAAAAAGTCCTCTCCCCGTTTAATCTATTGGTGTTTTACGGCTGCTACTCTGATGTAGCCATGTCGTAGCCCATCCATTAAATGATAGTGAGTCACCAGGTCGACCTGTTGGCCGAGAGCTTGACAAGTGCGCAATAAAATTGAAAGAGCGCAGACCCTATAGCAAAAGCCACCTTGATAGCCCGCCGGCAATAGTACATTCTAAGACGTTCGTCGGGACAGTTCCTCGGAACCCTTAAAGCCTCACTCCCTGCACCTCGCACACACTACAGGTGCCAAACAATATTTGCGCAAGAAACCAATGGTTAAGCAATTCACTCTCTATTCCCACCCCGTCGGCCCTAACGGTATGTTATGCGATACATGCCAATGCAGTCCAATGCTTACACAGAACAGGCTGGAAGGTGGCCCAGGTCCTCTGTGAGCTCGGCCTCGAGTATGAGACGGTGTTCAAGGATTTTGGCGATGGTGAAAATGGAATGAAGACCTCAGAGTACGAGAAAATTAACCCCAACGGCCGTATCCCCGCCTTGGTGGACCATTCCAACAATGTACGTTTGTCGTGTCCTGTATGTAATTGAATTTCGCTCACGTAATTAGGATTTCATCATTTGGGAGTCGGGTGCCATCATCCTCTACCTTGTCAAGAAGTACGACACCGAGCACAAGCTCTACCCGGCCTCCCTCGAAGACCAGACGCTCGTTGACACCTGGGTATGATAATTTTGTTGCCAGTCTTTTGCAAGTTAGCACTGACACATTTGCACAGTTCTTCTTCCAGATGACCGGCTTTGGCCCCTACACTGGCCAGGCAGTCTGGTTTAAGGTTCTGACCGGCAACAAGAACGTCGAGGCCTCCGACCGCTACGTCGCGGAAGTCCATCGAATGTGCAAGGTTCTCAGCGGTCAGCTCGAGAAGGAAGCCACAGGATGGCTCGTCCTGGGCAAGTGCACTATCGCTGACTTATCCTTCCTCCAGTGGGTCCGATTCTTGTACAGACTCGGAATCGACCTCGAAAAGGAGTATCCCCTCGTTAATAAGTGGAAGGAGGCTATGCTCGCCAAACCTGGCGTCAAGGCGAGCACTGTCGGCGAGGTCTGGCCTGCCGGTCCCACTGAGTAAAAGCAAGCATAGAACCTGATGTCTTAATGTATTGTTAATTAATAAATAGATGTTATATAGATAGAATCCCTTGTAAATACTGGCAGTCGTCGAATGCCCAAGCATAAGAACAAAAGTCACTGCTGATACTTCGGCATTTTGTTCGTAATGTTCAAATTCAAAAATCCGGGGTTTGGTAGCCGTGTAATACAAGCGCTGATACTTATACCCGAACAATAAAGTCTGATAAGTGATCATCAATTACAATGTACTTAAACACAAGCAAGTCATCATATTAAATAAGTGCGACTGGAGATTTCTTGCTGTAAATAAGGAGACATTTTCCCCTTTATGACTAGTATAATTTTGCTATCAAACTAAGATGATGTTCATCCTGATGATGCAGTCGGGCTAAAGACCGCACATCGTGTCAACAGGATTAGGGTGTAATATATTATTTCGTATACAAAACGGCGACAGCGTATGAAATGAAATCTTACCTGCCTGGCCTTTTTGCGATCAAGTCAGCACCAGCGACAGCCCGCTACATTTCAGTGCCACCTCTCTGCGCTTAATTTTGCTTATTGCGGAAGTAGGTATATGATGCTGCTACAAGAGACAACTTGATCCACCTGTTCGCGCTCGCAAAGAGACAGGAACATACGGTAGTTGATTACTGTAACTGATCTACGACATTAACTAGCATCCTCGGACCGTCTAATTAACGAGACGGCGTTACAATCTTCTTTTGCTTGGTAGAGTGTAGATCGCAATGAACCCTGAATCCCGTCTGTAGGTACCAACAATTCTCGCCATGTTTAGGGAACTACTATTGAATTCGCAAGTTGACAGGCATTTCCACTGCCATATCCGCACAGTCAGTCGCAACTGCGGTCATTCCACTCATTGGGAGTCCAAGCACAAAAGATAAAACCGTGGCTAAATGCACAATCAAGATGGACAATAATAGTTGCATGATCCTGTATAACCTAACAATATACAATACTTTTTTCACAAATATGATAATGGTGATACAATACGAATACGTCAAGCCATTCAAAAATTATGAGCGGGGCTACCAAAAAGTTAGTCAGCTGTCTCACAATTTTCCTGCCAACATAGCATACCTTCTCCTTCTTCTCCTTCCACAGTGCCAGAAGCGAGACTCCGGAGACCTTAACAACCTTGAATCGAACACCGGGAATATCACCCTTAGCCTTTCCCTTACGACCGAAACCAGCGAGGAGTACTTCGTCGTTCTCATCAACGAAGTTCAAGCAACCGTCGTTGGGGACGAAAGCAGTGACCTTTTTGCCGTTCTTGATAAGTTGGACACTGCACACAATCCCTATTAGTCTCTTATTCTTCCGTCGTCCCCTAACTAAACCTGACGTACCGGACACACTTTCGGATAGCGGAGTTGGGCTGCTTAGCCATAACACCCACTTTCTCGAGAACAATTCCCTTAGCGTGCGAAGAACCACCGAAAGGCGACGACTTGAATGCGGTTCCAAGAAGACGCTTCTTGTAGGACAGATCCGCCCATCTGTTGTCACGACGGTGAGTGCGGAGCTTTCGCGCTGAGTTTAACCCTCTTTGTTCGCTTGTTGTTAGACTTCATTTCCTGAAATAGATTCCCAGAGTAGATGCAAATCCATATATGACATACCTTGGCTTTCCTTTGCCCATTTTATATGTCGATCGAAATGTTGTGAAGCTGTGAAAGTGGGATGGCAGACGAAGAATGTTAAGTGGGAGATCCTGGACACACTCATGGCGCGCGCCCACAGCGACGAAGGCCCCAAGCAAAAAGCAGTCACGACCCTAGACAAAGCCCTATATATTAAAACCCTAAGTATACTTGAACCAGAGTCCGGGTAACTTGAGCAATTATCTAAGGGTCTAGTAGGCATTTAGGTTAGGCTGGGGTGGCCAAACAGGTGGTGGCATAGTATCATCGAACGTCTACTTGATTCTTTGGCGCGAAGCGTTCAGCGTCTGGAACTCCACAAACATCGGCGTTTGTTTGGCCGATGGGAATGTGCTGCTGACGACACGCACCACGGAGTGCTTGAACGGTTCTTGAGAGATTGTGAGTAATTTGTATTGAAGTAATCTTGCAATTGTATTGCGACTTGGGAATCATGGTGTCCGTATTATGGATTGTTATCGGTGTCGTGGTATTTAGTGCTGCTATCTCGGCTATAGGATCTGACAACTTGGGCGAATATGTAAGTATTTGCACATGTGTTTCATTGCACATTCTGACAGGTTTAATGAGATCTGGTATTTATGGATAGCATTCGTGCCATCGAAGGCGGCCCGCAATGTGAAGCGGCTACGCGAAGTTCAGCGAGAAGCAATTGCAGTCAGCACAGAACGGTCAAATACGAGCTCACAGGATGAATTTGCTAAATGGGCGAAATTGAATCGGAAAGTCGACAAACTACGGGGCGAGATCGAGAAGCTCAGTATGCAATGTTCCGATTACCTCAGTTCTATTGTGACGCTAATTAATGATAGATGCGGCGATAAGTACTCAGAGAGCATTCTTTAAATCGCAAATCCGGAGAGTTATATGGATATTGACGACGGGCATGAAGATCTTTGTACGAATAAACTATCGAAAAGTCGCGGTGTTCTGGCTTCCGAAGGGCATGTTCCCTAGCTGGATAGAATGGATGCTTTCACTTACGTCCGCTCCAAGAGGCAGTGTTTCAGTGTCTGCGTGGTTCATGATTACGGATTATGCGATAAAGGGCGCCGTTGTATTCGCCATCACAAAGACTGCAGAAATGGCAGGTGCGAAACGAAAGACGCCTGTACCAGCGGCGAATGTTTCGGAAAAGAAAAGTGGTCCAGAGAAGAAAGGCACACCGAATGAAGGCAAGACGAAATAGACCACATAAATCCGCTGGTAGATGTGCTTCTGAGATGCTCGTGTCTGATACGGTGCATAATTTGTAAATGACGTGTGTTGTATATATAGATTTATTAAATACTCAAAATGCACTTGCTTTTGGAACGTGCCATACAAATAAACAACCGACCCAGACTTTTACCTAATTCGACTTGACCTCCGGAGTGGGGATAGTATAGTCAATCCCGAGGTCCTTCAGTTTCTCCTGCTTGTTCTTCCGTCTCTTGTTCTCCCGCGCGACTAATCTTTCCAACTCTTCATTATTCCTTTTTTTATCATGCTGATGTTTGGCCAACTTGGCTCTTGGGATGCGCTTGAACTTTCTGTTGCTGCCAACAAACAATTTCTCATGGACTTGGTTCTCTGGTACCACTGAAACCTTCAATATATGGCCATACAGCAAGTAATTGTTCATAGTGTCAGCAACTATTTGAGCAACCTCAGAAGACGCAAACTCAATAAACGCATAATGCTTCGATGCGCCAGTCTTTTTATTTCGCGACAATCTCAATCGAAGGATATCACCAAACTGCGAGAAGTAGCCGCGCATTTGGGATTCGTAAAAACCGTGTGGAATGCGGCCAATATATAGAACGCCGGGCTTGTCGCCATCATCGCTTGTTTTACCTTTCTTCTTGCTCTTTGTCGAGGATTCAGTCCCTTGATAACTCTCTGCTGACAACGTCTTTGTCTTCGCAATTCTATTCTTTATTTCACTCTCAACTTCTACTGAAAGACTTATATCTCGAGTAGATTTCGCCGCATCATCCTCGCCATCCTCACTTTGGTCGTCATTATTATCATGATCGGAACCGAATCCAGTAAATTCGTCCTCTTCCCCCTCTTCTTCTTCCTCCTCCTCCTCCTCCTCCTTCTCCTCTCCTTCTTCTTCTTCTTCTTCTTCTTCTTCTTCTTCTTCTTCTTCTTCTTGTTGTTCACTGTAGTCCTCTTCTTCACTCTCGCTATTGCTTTCGAGCCCAATTTCATTGTCAGAGACCTCAGGCGACGACTCCGGATCTCTCACTACTTGTCTCACTTGTTGCTTCGCAACAGGTTGACTGGCAAACGCTGTGACAAGTTAGTAACTGGTCACATATTAACTGACGCCTCTTCTAATTATACACACCCTTCTTATTTGCACTCTTGCGCTTAGCTGCCATTCTCTTTTATCGATAGATATATGCAAATGGAACTGTGAACTGTGTGTGACGTTGGGAGTTTTGCCAAAATTTTCTTGCGCGGCTTAGCTCCATTACTGACTGGTACAGACCGTTCTGCGAGTTATCTGCCCTGCAGAATCTAGACAATTCTTTTGGCATGAGCAACATGCTCGCTGTTATATGTTGCACTTCACAATTTTAGGCTTTTAATGTGCTACTACTATGGTGTGAGAAAACTTATCCAATCAAGCTTGTATCTACCAACGTATTAGAAGACAGTTTAAATCATCATCACATCCAATTGATGGAATCGCGGATACATCTATGCACTGTCCTACTCTTTATTATAGATATGATGGACTTTAGGTATTTGGGGTTAATCGTTCTCAAAACTGCTGTGTAAGTCCGTGATGGATTGCTAGGACTACATCGTGATATTGATAAGCTCTTTCTATACAGTAAATTTCTTGCCGTGTAACTTCCATTCATGTTGCGAATCGCTCGTAGAAGTACATGGTAGATAACACATTCATCATTTACAATATATCATTGTGAAACCTTCCGACGCAAAGCAATGCTATGATTCATATAATAGGTATTATTTATTCACTTATAAATAATAGAGACACACCAGCTGTAACACCACTACTGTGCCAAAATTGTTTGACAATTTCAAGATGCTGCTTAAACCTTGGGAGGCTTGTATAAGATCTTCCTGGTCTTGATAGGTGCCCATTTGAATCTGAATAACGAGTTAGTATGACAATAATATATAGCATAATCAAAGTGAGATAATAACACACCTCTTAACCCACAAACTGATCGCCCACAATGAACCGGTGATAATCAAAACTTTCAAACCGGTCTTCTTTCTCTCGTCGTGCTCAGGCTCCGCGGCCCAGTTCAGAAAGCTGGTAACATCCTTGGCCATCTGGGACGTAGTGGCAGGAGTGCCGTCGTCGTATTCAACCAATCCGTCGAACAAAACTCGAGCCATAGCAATTCCACCACCGGGGAAATAAGGGTTGTAGTTCAGTCCGCTAGCAATGGAGGCTCCCTAAAACATCTTAGTCAGTTTGATGAAATTAACCGTGAATTTCAGCTGAGCGAGAATCAACATACCGCTGGGGGATCATCAGGATAACCTGTCAACAAGCTGAACACGTAGTCGCAGCCTCCATGACGAGCCTTGATGATTAAACTCAAATCTGGTGGGAGAGCACCCTGATTCGCTGCTCGGGCAGCCTGTTCATTGGGGTACGGTGAAGGGATGTAGTCGGACAGCTTGCCAGGTCGCTTCTCGATCTCACCTTCATCGTTGGGCTCCGAATCGTACTCGTACTCTTCAGCCAATGCCCGGACTTCGTCCGCAGTGTGGGTCACACCAACAAGAGTACGCCAGGCCTAATATGCACGAAATATTAGACTGTTTCAAGTATCCACTAATTATATCGAATACATACGACCAAGTTAAGGGAATGGCACGCGGCGCAGACTTCCTTATAAACGGTGAAACCACGGCGTAAACTGTCATTTAATCAGTCTTGCTACAAAACCGTAAATTCAGTACAAGAATGCTAACCTGGCGTGGTCAAATGTATCGAGCCATCCATTGTGAGGCCAGGGATAGCTGGCAGGGTGCAGACCGTGCTCAGCCACAGTGACGGCCTTAATGGGGTTGCCATAGAGGTGAACATACCATGCAGCGAGACCACCAGTAGCGACGGTTGCGACAATGGCAGCGCGAGCATTGCGAGAGACCTTTGAATCATCCACATTAGCTTTACCGATTCACAGCGCATCCTCTTGTTTATAGACCCATCTCTTGAAAAATTGCTCCATATTCACAATCAAAAAACCTTGTCGGGCACGTTAAATTGAAGAGATATACCTCAGAACCGGATTCCTTAGCCGCAGAACTCGAGAAGCTTCTCTATAATAAAACAAACATTAGTTGGATCCGCGTATAGTAATCGTATGGTTGGAGAACAGGAGACTGCAGCGATGAGCTCGAGGAGGCAATCGCAATGGTTTCGTTTGGACCTGACCTGCAAGGAGTCTATTCTACTAACAAATAACAAATAACGACGTACCGAGATCGTGGAAGAGATCCTCTTCAGTAGCGGAGAGGAGGATAGTCGATTAACCATTGCCGAATTGCTACCGCCGATTGGTACTGGTATTATCGGAGGAGGTATGCAGTGCGTCGTTGGTTCAACACAAAAACTCGTAAGGTGGACTATTGCCGTGCCTGCTGGACCATCCGGAGCCTCGAGCAGTGGCCCGTCTTCCAAATACACCGAAACGGTACTTGTTTGCTTTCCCATTGGTTAGACATATCCCACATAGTGACGCTGCACTTATGGGTTAAGTTGCAAAATCAACGCATTGCATAGTACAAAACCCTGTGTCTGTTTTTTCTCACATATTTCCGGGGTACTGCTGCGATTAGCGACATTGTCATTTAGCGACAGTGTCTCTCTAGACTGCAGCTGCGCAAACTTGTAGTATAGTAATTTAACTCAATCATCTGGATCAGCTAACTCTAGATTCGCTTGTTTGCGGAGGTATTCTCCCGTCTGCAGAATGGCCGACTTTTCGTACAAACTTCACCAATTAGGCCTCAGAAAAACTCCCAACCGACTCTTAGAACGTTTCTGATCATCAGACGCATCAAACCAATCTGTTCGTGCAAGATTTAGAAGCGCTACTACAATGTCCTCTGAATATCGCTCGCACAGTGATAGACATTATCCCAGCGTACGGTATGACTCTCGAGGCAGCATTCGCAGTCATCGCCACAATAGTGGCGGTCGCCGACGATCAAGATCTCCCAGCACTAGTCAGAGACGACCAAGGGACGAATCCAGTTCCAGACGGTTGTTACCCAGGGAAAGTTCAGATCGGCGTCGCGAGAATAATAAGACATACGAGCGACGGCGGTATGACGGCGACTATCGTCCACCACGAGGACAGATGAGTCAGGAGGAAGAGAAACAGCTGCATGAATGGGTGGCCGGAGAAGACGCATTCGCATTGCGGCAGGCAAAAAAAGGGGCAATGATCAGAGTCAAAGAAAATAGAGCGCGGCCTGTAGACTGGTTGGCTATAAACCTGAGAGTTGTGGACGAGGACAAAGACGTGTACGATGGTGATTTGCTTGATAGCCTAGAGATTGAAATACCTGTACCTTACACTGTCATTGAAGGCCTCAATTTGGCAGAAATACAAAACCTTGAATCCGACGTTGAAAACTATCTAAAGCTGGAGAAACGGGGATCAAGTCATGAATTCTGGGAGGTATGTGGCATCCTTTGTATTAGCATATATCTAGTCACTAAGAATGTCTAGGCAATGATGATCATATGCAATGACACTAAAGAAAAATTACGAAATGGTGGCAAGGCGAACGACTCTTCCATGCACGCTGTATCAGAAGATATTGAGAATATCCTAAGAGACAAAGATTACGACGACCTTGCCAGTCTAGAGGACAGAATCGAGATCTTACTGAGTGGCGATTCTGCAGTGGATGTCGAGTTCTGGAGTGAACTGAAGAAAGAACTATTAATTCGCAAGACTAAAGAAAAGCTCAAGCGTGTTCATGAGTTGGTCATCCGAGGTCGTGTCAAATTGCTCGCGCAGCAGCAACAAAGTGTGGCCAAACGAACCATTTCACAAATCCAGTCCTCCCGTTCAGACACATCGCTGTCAGACGCGGCATCAATACAGTATGCTCCAGCTATGGATGAAATTCCTCAGTCTGAAGTTGAAGGCATCAGCTCGCTTCAGCAAGTCGATGCAATTCAGTCAGGAGAATTTATATCGCGCCTGGTATGCCAAGTCTACATCACTACTATGTTGTAATGGCTAACATCAATCGCAGGCAGAAGAACAACAAGTGGTTGAGCGGGTTGGCTTCGTGCCTCTCAAACATAACGCTCGGTCACGTCAGAAAGTTAAAGAACCTGGAAATGTGCCAGGGACCGAAAATGCAGCACTTTCGGAGAGATTATTTGAAAAGGAAGTGGCTAAGGGCACTAATGATAACGAGGAAGTTTTTAACGAGGAGGAAGATCTGGATGCAGCCGATGGAAATAAGGAAAAACTTAAGAAACCGAGATACTTCAACAGAGTACAGATGGGATTCGATTGGAACAAATACAATCAGACACATTATAACCAGGATAACCCTCCTCCGAAAGTAGTTCAAGGATACAAATTCAATATTTTTTATCCAGAATTAATTGACTCGGCTAAAGCACCAACTTACAAGATCGTTCGAGAGGATGGCCGACGCCGGGGCCAGAGCTACGCCGGTCCAGGCGAATCTGACACATGTATCATCAAGTTCATCGCAGGACCGCCATATCACGACCTTGCCTTTAGGATTGTAGATAGGGAATGGGATTATTCATCTCGAAGAGAAAACGGGTTTAAGAGCAGTTTTGATAAAGGCATATTACAATTGCATTTCAGATTCAAAAAAATATTTTACAGAAAATGATGTATCTAAGTCTTTGTGTAATAGATGTAGTATACGCTGAATTTTGAATTGTTGCCTCAAGAGAAAAATCTGGTCGTACTTACTAGCAAATGTGAATGCGGAGCTAGTACTCTTCTTATCGGTCCGCTCTTCGTTGTTGTTCTTGGTACCAAAAATCGACATTTTTTAATTGGTCATCTTGTACGAGCATCACTCTCATTTCGAAGCAGTAGAACCCGGCGCGCCGTGTATGGACTGGGTACCATTGAGGCTCGGAGAAGAGCCAGTAAAAGCTGGTGGAGGAGGAAGCGTATAAGTCCCTGTCGCTAGAGAAGCCGATACAGGAGGAATACCCACAAAACGAGGAGAAGGACCTGAAGTGCCTGTTCCCGGTACTATTTGGCTTACCGTTACACTCGGACGTACCACAGGCGGTGCAGACTGTGCAACGCCTCCTGTTGACCCCAAAACCCTTGAAAAACCGGCTGATACAACAGTGGGCACAGTTGCCGAACTGACTGAGGTGGCGACAGTCACAATATGGGATGCAGATGGTGCGCTACTTGAAGATGGCGGGGAAGCACTTGCTTTACCTTCCGCGGCGGCTTTCTTCGCTGCCTTGTGAGCAGCAAGACGAGCTTGTATCTCTTCACGATTGATAGACGCGACTTTCTGTTTCTTAGCTGGAGGTGGAGAAAGAGAAGTCCTGGCTGATGACACAGCTGGACTGGAAGTGTATGAGGTAATAGAATCGGGAATAGAAAACTTTTCTCTTATCTTTGCTTCGTGCGCTTGTACCGCTTCTTCCGGGATTCCTTCAAGCCCAAAAATTTCGATATCTGCTCTCTCACGCCTATAATGTTTAGCCAATGATATTATAGAACTTTTGATGAACTTACCCTTTCGTACTATTGAAGACCGTGGTTATCGTCTCCTTGTGAACCTGCTGAACATGAATCACCAAGCCTGAATACGACAACCATCAGTACACGATTGCCCGCAGCCTCACAAAAATTAATGCAGAGCTTACCTCCGGCCGTATTCAATCTCTTATTGCATCGGTCACATTTAAAATGCTGCGCTCGTTGGTGAGATATCAGAACCTTGAGATCATCGAAGTCACGCTCACAATAGTAGCACCACGGTCTCTGTAGAAGTTCCTGGAGAGCCGCCGTTGTCGATTTCTTTTTACCCATTGCAAAGTATATTTTCCCAAAAACGTCTATTGTGATTGAAGCTAATCGAATAAGAGACGGAACTTTGTAAGGATCGGCGAATGTGGCAATCAAACTTTAAGCGGTGCTACAAGACCCTCACTAACGCGTTGGTCTAGCAAGAACCGCGGCAAAGTGTCAAATTATCCGTAGCTAAGCTCGCCCGAGGATCAGCACCTTCAGACAGAGCAATAATATTAACGCATTTATTACGCTTGCCATGATAATCATTCCATAAATGTGCTACACTCACGAGAGACGCTGAACCGCTCCCGCTCGTTGAACGACAACGGCGACAACCATAGACATTACCTATTACACATCCGGGCCCAATATAAAAGGCTGTACCATCATACTACTCAATGTACATAACCGTAGCTACCCGCTTCTATGGAGATCCATACCAATGGCCATACGACTAGCGACATATCGCTGAGCGACAACGCCAACAGCCAAACCTAGACCCTCCTCTACCCATTCTGCTAGCCATTCTCTTGGATCGATTTGACCAACAATAGGCTCATCACTATCTAACCATTCACACCATTGTAGAGGGAATGACTGCGAGTGTGTCACATAGGACAGGTCATGCACAGGGTCATTGAGATATATGATAAAGTTGAACAATCTCTCGTCGGACTCAGAATCACCTTTAGCATCAGAGGACTTTGTGTCGGCTGAGAATGCACAGGCCTGTATCGACAAATAAATATCTGACTTTCGAACGGGCGATTCTAGATGGTCATTAGCGACAGTCGCAGAATTCAATGATTAACCAACCTTCGCTTTCCGTCTCGGGCTCTTTTCCTTTTATTTTAATCTGCTCGACATTCGCCCTGGCCAGCTTTTCACCCGCTGCTAGCCCACCTTGGAATAGACCCATGTCCCGCTGAACGCCCTTCTTATCAGAATCTCGCCGTCGACTCTCCCGACCCTTCTGAACGATTATCAACTCACCACCCTCAACCTGCTGCATAACTCTGTCAAAAACTGAATAGACGATTGTATCAATAGAAGGATAGCCGACTATGTCATGAAATATATGAATTCGGAGCTGTTCATGTCGAAGAATGGGAGGTGCGATTGTGTGTAGGACAGACGACAATGTCGACGCAAGAGTCTTTGAAAAGCCTGAAAAGAAAGTAGAATGTGAATAAAAGAGTCCAAATTAGTGGTAACATAAGGCATATGCACACCTATTCCCTTAACTTTCGTCTCCCACGATGTCGTATCCGCATTCTGCTGAATATCCCGTACTCTAGCTTCAGCTCCCTTTACAACCGCAGAAGCCGAGTCCCAAATACCGCTAGAACCCAGCCAGCTTGTTATTGAGGAAACCGGATCTCGTGACTTTGTATATGCGGCCTTGGTCTCCACAGGTGGTGGCGTGGGGACGTGGGTGACCGCTTGCCCTGGTGGGTCTCTCGTGTCAATAGCATCACCGTCAGTTGCTACCATTTTCGAGTCACTTGCGGCATGTTCCCTCTCGTCATCTTTAACAGAAGTTTCCTGAGTAAGCTCATCTAGAAATCCGAGAAGTTCCTTCTCACTTGGTTCGGCTCCGGCTGACTCTGCCGGCACTGACGGTGATCGACTCCGGGCAGGACCGAGGGACTCCAAAAACTCGAGAACGTCTTCATCATCTTTAGAATTCGTTGACGTCATCGATATCAGTTACTCTAACAATTGTAAATGTGTCTGTGTCCTCTTTGCGAAAGATACAGCAGCGTTCTTCTTATTGCGATGTGATACAATGTATCGTAGGTATTCTTGATGTGTTCCAGACCTCTTCGCAACTTCGAATCTGATTACTTCAAACCGTGAAGCAAAAATTAAGTTCTGTGACGTGCCGGTTGCTAAATAGAGTAACGGGAACAATAGTGGAGAGTGTAGAGTGTGAGATCATGCGAGGTTGACGGACGGAAGTTTACTGCGCGTCTCTCTCTGCAAGTGCGAGCCGTAACTATGCAATTACTTAAAATTATTGTTGGGACTTGCCAGCTTCACATAGCAGCCACCAGCCCACCACAGCGAAGGGGCATTTAGATACAAATTCATCCGCTCTAAACCTAGTGGGAGACCTCTCCTGAAGTTATCTAAACGGAAACAGGACTATGACTTGGTTCCATATCAAAACCGTTTGACGGTAGAAGAAAGTAGAAACTACCCCACTTACGAGTATCGCATATAGCAAACATTCGGACCTGCATCACGAACAATGGAACATATATTCCTACATACTGCAAATCCTATATTTTACAGTACACTAATGAAACAGAAAGACCTCTACGAAAGAATCCTACTTGAAGGAAATGTTGTCAATCATGCCTGCTAACAACACACACACATTGTCCTCCATGCGCTTGTTGACATTTTCCTCCAAATGCTTCTTCGGATCTTGCTTGCCGACATATCGTGTCTTCAATGCGTCTGGACTCAACTCCTTCTCCTCCTTAACACGGCTCGTGTAGGCCTCGGCAAGCTTGACCATTTGTTGGACAGCTTCCAGATTCTCCTTATCATGAGCCTTGAAATCCTTCAAAGTTAGGCCATGGGTCCACTCGGTCTTGTGCAGATTTAGAAGCATTTGTCCCTCGAGCGCCGTTTTTCTGTAGTTGATGCCTATCGAGTAATAATGGCGATTCAGGCCGTGGATCAGCGCCTGGATTGAAGGTTTGTTTAGATGACCCACGTTGGAAGTCGTCTGTCGCGGCTCCTGTCCCATCATCAACAGTGTAGGATTAATTAGCCGGAAGGCGTCGATAACAACTTTGCCTTTGACTGACTGTATAGGATCAACCACCACTGCAACTGATCTCGGTGTTAATTGTTCAAAAGATTGCTGGGTGTTTATATCAACCGACGACAACCAACATCCAAAACCTGGATGGGAATGATACCAGCCAACAACCATTTGGTCTCTGCGGAAAATAGTTAGCTACAGCTGAAATTCTAACCACTTGGGTCGCGTCATGTACCTTCCAGTCTGCTTCAGCATATCCATCATCTTAGTCTGAAACACCGGATCAACAGCCTCCACACTAACACCAGTCCTAATACAATAATCAGAATAATTCAGTAGCTGTCAGTGCATACAAATGCAATCACTGACCCGCTTTGTGGCATCGCAAAGACATCTATAACCCTCACGGTGAAATCGTCCACAAATTCACCTAGCATGAGACCCATCTACACGGTCATTAGCAAATACAACGGTATACAACACCATCTAAATGTACTGTAAATATGATACTTACAACTTCCATAGGAACGCCGGCTCTGGAGTTCATAATACATGGTTAGCGCTCTGTAAGCAATCGACTACGGAATCTGTATGCCAACCTTCCGTGCTTGAGCATTTTCAGTAACGCTAGCGATGAAATATAAACGCATTCGGAATTGTCGACCGTGGCAGGATCCTAAAAATATATTAAATAAATAAGTCCAATGAGATTCTTGGAGTGCCACAAGAAGGCGTGTGATCCTACCATTACAGACGGCATTCCCCCCATACCACCGCCTTGTCCAAGAAGTCTGTTCAGGCGATCCATGACTCTTTACTATCTGCTATTGTCTCGAATATAGTGCGGATGATTGAAATAGGAATCGTGCCCAAGACGGATATGAAAATGAAAAGTTTCAGTGATAATTTGGTGGTTTGAGAAGGAATATTAGAGCGGCGGGGACCGAAAGCCGCGCTCGCGTGTTGGACCTGAAAGCTAGACTGACCTTAAAGCTTTCGCAAACGCTCGATGCCTTTCCATTCCCCCATATCGTTCCTGACATGCGGTTTCCCTGGTCGATAACTTGCATTTGAATACTTATATGCAATTGGTATGCCTTGAATATTTGTGTAAAATTTATCTATGGCAGTGCTGCTGCTGATAGTTCTCACTGTAGTCATATCAATTTACTGAAACTCATTCATACAGATAAAGTGAACAGATCTGCATCTTTGTACAATTTTCTACTTTGCACGTACCAACATTGGAATACATTGATCTCCGAGTTAATATGGATTATACACGATTCACGACGAGATCTGGAGAAAGCTACAAAATGGATTCAGCAGTAATGCCTAGACGGCCATGGCGAAAGCTACTTTGGGTTCATCAGCCTTATCCAGACAACTACGTTGATGCCTCTTTCTTGTCTCAGCTTAAGCGTAACCTGCATGTCCAACAGTATTCATTCTGGGCATTGTCGTCGGACTCGACAGTTATCATATCGCACGTCTACTCAGTCGCCATATTTGTTTGCGTGTTCGTCGCAATATACAAAGACAAGTATAACCCAGCTTGGTTTGCAAGCATAGGGTCAATTTGCACACTGGTTGGATACTTCGCCTGGGATGGTCTGGGCGAGGAGAACACGACAAGTAGAAGTAAGCACTGAAATGATGATGGTGAACGTAGCTAATATTTGTTAATTCAGCCGCCACAGCCAAGTCGGCAATCCTGATTGTTTCAACTCTACTGGGGCTTTCACCGGTTTTAAAGTCATTGACGCAGTCAACGTCGTCGGACTCGATATGGGCGATATCGTTTTGGTTGTTTGTCTTGAACATCTTCTTCCATGACTACTCTATCGGCTCCAAAAAGACGTGAGTATCATGTTTTATAGATTTAACTCTCCGTTCTGCCAAGTTTGACTAAACCGCTCCAGCTTCCCTCCTACACTGTCAACCAATCTAGCTATAGCTGCTGCTACTGTGCTAGCGTCTCGGCTCTCCACCACATTGAGTGTCTTCTCATTCCTTCTCTTCTCGATCGAACTCTTCGGTCTATTCCCGATATTTTCCCGATGGCTTCGATCATACTCGTTTGTTGCTCATCTTATCCTCACGTCGATCCTAGCTGTCGTAACCGAAGTTGGCATGTTTTACATTGGCGGATGGTGGGCACTAGGTGTATGGTCCGTCGCTATATTGTCAGCCGTCTTTGTAGCTCCTGGATGGCTCATTGCTCTACAAAAGTATAAAAAGTATGTACTGTTCCTATTGATTGGATTAGCTCAGACACTAATTGTGTCTTTCTAGTGAAATTCAGGGACCTTGGGACCCGGCGAAACCAGTCCTTCGCAGCCGATAAGAACGCTCGTTCCGATTAATGCATAATAGATATGGGGTTACAGGAGTTAGATTGTTGTTAGTCATCTAGTTGATTCATGCAGCAGTATACAAAGAATAAATGGTCTATATATACTACATAAGCCAAATTTGGCTTTGATATTCACTAGCTTGTGTGGCACAACGAACAAGCGAGGGAAAACAGACCGTTTTCGCCCTCTAACTTCCAGATATGCATCGCTGTATACTACCCATGTGCCTCAAGCAATGCTTCATCATCCTGATCACGACGCGACTGATTGAATGTTTTAAGCGATAGATAGAACTTTGTTACCTTTTCGTGCACTCTGACCTTTGTAGCATTGAAATGTAGGACCTGTAAACCGTCTTTCGATGTGGCTCGACTGAGCGCGACATACGCCTGCCCCTTCTCAAACACCCTCCCAAGATCGACCTTGACACGTTCTAACGTCTGACCCTGTGCCTTATGAATGGACAGAGCCCAAGCCAAAATCAGCGGCACTTGAGATCTTTGAGCCTGAATTTCACCATTCGGCAATTCAATCTTCCAAGTCTCCGTCATGATTAACATGTCTTTGAAAGTACCATCCTGTATGGTGAAACGAACAAGTGGCCACTTTTTCGACATATCACCATTGGGGTCGCCAAATTCGTCTAACCGCTTGTTCTTCCTGTCGCGCAAGCTTGTAATACTCGAACCATCATCAGGATATGATTCGTCCAGTCTCCTACCTCCTTTTGAGGAAGGTTCCCAGTCTGCGTCTGAGGTGTCACCACTACCAAGCTGTTCGCGGAGTTGGTCTTCCCGGTACTTGGCATACACGCTCTCATTCATAAAGCCTATTACTTTGCCTAGCGACCCATTGACCAGCATGTCGTCCATATTCTTGATCAACATGACCTGGCAATCCTGTTTCAGAATAACTTGCTCTGGAGCTATACAACTGTTCAAAAGCTTGGCTCGGATAGCAGGCTCACTGGTACCTGAGTCAAAAGCGTCATACGTATACTCTTGACCCGGAAGGTTTACCATCCGTCTATTATTGGCCATCTCAACTTCCTGCCGAGTACAAAATAATTCGGTAGGTTCAAGGTTATCGTCGTACAGGGGTACGCGATCCAATTTCTTGAACTGTTCGATTGACGCCTGTGACAATTTGCCGATTCGCATCTCGTTGAGCATGTCGACGAATACTACCACTGTCTTAGCGAACTATCACAGCATATTATCCTCCACGGGACTTACTTTGGTCTTTCTGCCTAAAAACCTGAGTTAGACAAATCGTCTCTGGAATTGCAATATTCCATGAATTTGCCTCAAAGGCAAAATTGGAGGTCTTTTTTCCATAGTCAGGCACAGGCGGTAGTTGGAAGAAGTCACCAGTGACGACAAGCTGTACACCGCCAAACGGCGAGTCCTTGTTTCGAATCTGACGCGCGATGGCCTCGAGTTTATCAAATAACTCGCCGTCTACCATCGAAATCTCGTCCATAATGAGAACCTTCGTCCGTAACCAGCGCTGCATGGCTTTCTTGTTTCGTCGAATTCGTTTTACTAGAGTTGGAAGATCTTCTTTTCCAAGACCAAAACCAGCGAAGCTATGGAGGGTCACACCACCGACGTTGCAAGCAGCTAAACCAGTCGAAGCAGTGATTGCAACGGCTTCACTGTCTCTGCTATATTTCTTTCGTAGAGTTGAAATGATCTCGCGTAACAATACAGATTTTCCAGTACCTAACTTTAAGTTAATCTTACTAGTATCTAAATTGTCGACAAATCCATTTACCCGCAGAGCCTGTGAAGAACACGCTCCTTTTCTCTTCGCAAACTAAACGGATTACGAGTCTCTGCTCTTCACTTAGAAATATCTTAGCCAGTCGTTTAAGCGGCTCTGGTGCTTCACTTGGTGTCCTGGAAGCTGCGCGTTTTGTAGTCGTTGTCCTTGTGGCCTTCATTTTAGTGTTCACCTCGATAATGTCTGTATACCGATTTTTATTCAAGACATTCGAACTGACGCTAGACGATTTCTTCTTCGTAGAACGGCCGTTCGCTTCTGACGTCACCTGATCTCTCGACATGGCCAGGTTGTCCCAAGGCAACGTCCGTTTTGACCCAGCAGTGACTTGCCTGATAATATTGATTTCGTTATCTGGAATATCAATCGTCACTGTCGACTTGCCTAGATTCGGAGACATCGCTCTCAATCCCGACACTTTGAGCGGCTGCGACATGTTTGCATCTGGGGCAGCTCCCAGTACCTTCCTATCCTGCATCGTCGAGACTTTATGTGAATACGGCGACGAGGACCAGCCCAGAATCGAGCAATCATCGTCGCCCTCGAACGAGTGCATTCTTGCGACCTGCTGAGGTGGTGGCCGCCGTTGTTGAATCGAAATCGAGGATCGCGTCTGTGGCGGGCTTTTCGCCACCAAGGTCTGGCTTCCATTGAAGCTCAGGTCTTCCTCGTCAGACAATAAGTCATTCTCATCAAAATCAGGAATTTGGTCGACAAGTTCTGGCGGTATATAGGACGATACTAGTCTACCGTAGGACGAGCTGTCACACGCGGGATTCTTGACACCCGTAGCCATGGGTAGGGGATGGATCGTCCCCGGAGGAGAAGACGGGATAAGTATGCTCTGCAACGACATTATCTTAGTACTACGTCTCCCCAAAATATTGATTATGTATGTACAAAGTTGATGAGTGGAGAAGGCACACGCGTAGCGGCCGCCGCCCGACAGCGATGAGTGTGATTAGTCCTCTTGTACCCGCGGGCCAGGTTCGAGAACCAGGTAGTCCAGAGCTAAATCCAAGCACATAAATGAGCGAGTAATCGACTCTAGAATATTTAATGTATTATGATAGACCGTGTATGTTAGCGGAAAGGTGTATCTCGACAACTGTTACAAGGAGTTATCTGACGCTTATCTATATCGCAACCAATTAGACTAAATTTCTTCTAGAATAAATTATCTTATAGTAGCAAAATATCGCAATCACTCACCTTCCCCTTTAAAGGTTCAAAAGTGCTGTCGCTATTGAACGGCTATGGCTGTTCTATTTGTTTTGATTGCCCTGTTTCGTCGCAGAATTTGCTCTGACATAACGCGCGACTCTCCACGTGACCGTCAGAAATAATGCAATTTCCTAACCCACGGATTTAGACTTTCCGATCAATTTTATCGATTCATAGCGATCGATTTACCACACTTATTCACTTGTCTTAATGCGCTAATTGTAATGAATTCGATATTATTCAGCACGCGACGGCTACTCACACTACCGGCCCAGTCTGGTTTGCTCTCGGCGGGACAGCAAGTGAGTGCCAGACGGTCGGTAATGTCAGCGCTCGGCAACGTTTCAACCGCGTACAAAAAAGCGAAACGAGTAGGCCGCGGTCCTTCTAGTGGAAAGGTGATTAGGAACGCGATTTGCTGGCTATACTCACGGAGTGCTGATAGTGGTAATCACAGGGTAAAACGTCTGGTCGTGGTATGAATGGTCAGAAGCAGAAAGAGAGCGTGCATCCGTGGTTTGAGGGAGGCCAGACTCCATTGCATAAGACCCTTCCGAAAATTGGGTTCACGAATACGTATGTCGCTTTCTGATAATAATGGTGTGACGATGTTGACGTGGCTTGTAGTTTTGCACAGGACATTGTCAAATTGAATCTCGGGAGACTACAAGAGTGGATCGATAAGGGAAGAATAAACCCGAGACAACCGATTACAATGAAGGATCTCCTTGATTCAAGGGCGTGTAGAGCGATTAAGGATGGTGTTAAGCTTCTCGCTGATGTGAGCTATATGTGCTTTGTCGAATGGCATGAAGGATTTGCTAATATATAAACTATACAGGGGAAGGAAAATTTCAAGACTCCAATTAATATTACGGTTTCTAGGGCCTCAAAGGAAGCTATCAAGTGCATTGAAGAACTTGGTGGCACGGTTACTACCAAGTACTATAATCGGCTAGGTACGTACTTAACGATGATGCTCGCCTAGCTGTTGAAATCTTCTAACATGTAAGGTAGGTCTCAGGGCGCTGCTGCATCCAGAATATTTTAGCACTCTTCCATTAGAGGCCCGTCCGATCCGACGAAGAGATATCGAGTATTACAAGAACGCGGGAGTCCGTGGTTATTTGTCCAAGTTTCAGTCCGAGGATCAGAAAGCTACAGAGTGATTATGGCAGTGCTCGGAGGAGCGAAGATTGAATATCTAGATGTCACATGTATATATTGACCGAAGAAGGACTTGTGCAATTGTCACAAGTAATAATTAGGAATTAGAATGTTTCCTATCAAAGTGTAACATGATGTGAAAGCGTCACCATCAATCTATAGCCCGACTCCTGAACGTTCATCCTCGAGGCAGCGGCATCCTCGGTTGCTAGTAATCATGTATACCATCCTGCCCGTAACTGTATTACCTTTATATTGCCCATGAATTTATACCAGACCATGCGAAAACCACTCTACAAATCTATTGTATCCTTTCAAAATTCTGTTTCAACGGTCACCAGTCGGACTTGAATGCGCCGCGCATGATCTCCGGGTACACCCGTCCTTGCAGGATAGTCTCTTCGACGATCGCTTTGCAATGTTTCTAAACACCGAATTAGTTTAACGCGAAATATGCAAAGTCGGAAGCAATTAGCATACCGGTTCAACACGACCCATCCATATTCCTTCACCAGTATTCTTATATATGATGACATTTCCGGCATATTTGTGACCACCGACATGTGACACGAAGTAGACCGGAACGCCACCAGGTCGGTCGTCCGTGGCGTCTCTAAGCAGTCCATGCTCTCTCAAATTCATCTCCAGCTCCTTTTTCAAGATAGGCGCGGTGACCCCACATCGCTTATCACGTGTCCTGTGCGAACATATCAGAACGACGGCCAAGTGTCCTTTATGAGAAACAGTCGCGCCTGCGAAAGTCTCCGGTAGAGTATCGGTTGGTTTCTTGATAGTCATCAGTCCATTGGCGACAGATTCTGCAGTGCTGGACGAAACGCCCTTCGCCTCGATCATAGTTGGTAGAACAAGCAATGTCGTCTTTTTGCTTTCTCGTTCAGTAGTTTCGAAATAACCAGGTGGAGGTGCGATAGACGAATTCGACACGATAACTCTTCCGACACTCGTATCTTCAGGCGACCACGCTCCAAGCTCAACCGATAAGGAGCTCTTCTCATCGACGAGCCCATGAGCCCAGTCCGTCTTGCCAGTCGCGACGAGAATGTGATATCGCCAGGGCTTTACGGAGCCCCATAATCTGTCTTCTTTGTCTATCTTGAGAAACGACGGGAATTTGGAGGTGCAAGTATCGCACACGAGGTCGCAGCCATCGTCAGGCACTGTCGGGAGAACGTAGTTTGCGTCCGATTCGGAGGACGATATCTTGAGGGTCTTGAATGATGAAAAAATACCCATTTTGCAGTATAGTGACTGAGTATGTGTGTTCTCGATACCAAATGGATGGAAATCGCGAATTTAATATTGATGGCGACGATCCGCAAAGAGAGTCCTGAACACAGTGAGGCGTTTGTCGATATGTTTTGGACGCGCGGCCGGCGCAAAATGTCCCTGACAAGCAATGAATGGCGGAGTTAGGGCTTCGGCGACCCGAGTCTCCGTCCGGACTTTGCCCACAAACTGATCAATGCCCGACAGAACTCCGCTGTGAATTGGGGGGAACTTTGTGACTGACTTAAGCGGCGCAAAACAACAATAATATTATTGTGAAGATTATTGACAGGCACACATGCAATATTGACAGGTCCGCGATTACGGCAACTGGGTTCACTGCAGAGTGTTTGTCAGGTACGCCACCGACATTGCGCCGCTGGATTTATCCTACCCGGAAACCTATTTTCCGTGTCCAGTTAGAGCCGCGATGATCACTATCCTGCTTTTGTGGGCCGGGGCCGCGTTGGCCTCATATAACTTTACTCGTGTCATCTTTACGAGTCTAAGATATACTCTAGAGTCCCTTATTTACATATTCGTTACTCATATACCACATTCGCCTACGTAAATAAATACAGCCAACTAAACCCGATAAAGCTACCAATAATTCCGAGAGAGCAATATGTACTGATCAGCATCAATCTCAAAAAGTCAAATCCCTTGAATATGGCAAACCTGTCGTACAGCGCGACAAAGAGCAGCAATGGAATGAATCCGAGCAAGTACACACGGGCTATCCGGTCGAGTAAAAATACGCGACGTGTCGTGCGGCTGGTATTTGTTTGGTTAGCCGTGTTTGGACGAAAGAGTTGGTTCGGGACAAGCTTACACTGGGGCCAAGTCGTCGAAGACATTATAGAAGGCGAAAATCCAGGTGAATGTGTACAGATACTTTATCGGTGCCTCTGTGGCATATTAGCAATATTTCGTTTGCAATGTACAGAACCGTCGAACCTGGAGATGTGAAGATCAGTGGGAAGAGACTGACATATCCCGCGACAGCCAAGAGATAAAACGGCGTCAAATACCGTCGATCCTTCAACGTCAGGAAGCTAATTTTCGATCAGTTCAATATCTCAGCGGCGAGACGAACAGCTTACCTGAACGGCACGATGACGAGTAAGATAGCTTTCTCATGAACGTGCCAGCCGAACAGGAACGAAGCATATCCACACAATGTCAACGCACTGACAAACTTGTCATGAGTCGGGTTGATGACCATCGGAATGAGCGCGATCTTGGCTCGTTAGAGATTGGGAGAGCAAATGCCATCAAATTGATAACTTACTAACTGATAGAATGTTGTGAGAAGGAAAGTCGTCCGCGGTTGGACATCCGGGAGAACATTGAAGGAGGAGATGCCGACTAATCCTCGAGTTAAACTAGCCGAGTCCTCCGCGTAGAGGGGATTGTTCAAAAACATTCGGAATACTGACACAATTAGCTTTGGCCAAATAGGCTAAAAGAGCAGCATACAGAGAAACAAAGCGCGGTCGGTCGCGGAATACAACGCCCAAATATTCGGTGCCCAGTACGCGTGGCATAGACCACGCGAGAAAGGAAAAAGACGCTTGAGTAATTGAGTAATCTGTCCGAGATAGATAAACGGACCAAATGCAATCAACGCGACCAAAATCACGGACAGGCCAAGACGTATGGAGTTTTTCCATCGAACGGCTGCAAAGACTGTTAATATCATCCGAATAATGTACAGACGAACTTCCTCACCACTCATCAAGCTCTTCCTACTAAAATTGCTGAAATCCAGACAATATACGCGCAACAGGTACGCGAAGTACGCGGGCGCAAGGTACAAGAAGATATGCTTAAAAGACAGCAAGACAGCGAACAAGATCGCGCCGAGGAGGAATCGTTGCTGCTTCATGGCGACCACAGACCACACGAAAATACCAAACAGCATGGCGTTATATTGAAAATGAATATTATCGATCATCAAAAAGCCGGGGGAGAAGTAGATTGACATGGCAATTGCGTACGCGGGCTGACGATTGTTCTCAAGGCGAAGACGGATGTAGCTTTGGAGAGCGTATACAAGCACGAGTTCGGACAAGATCACGGAAGTTCGTTGGAAGTACACTGTCGCTGTACTTGAGTAGTTGAGGTTCTCGACGATCAGCATGCCTGCATCAACATACTTGGCAAATTGGGACAGAAACCATTCAAAGTAGGCAAAGAACGGTGGGTAGTCCAACGTCCATTCCGACGTATCCTACGAGCGTCAAGTCAAGTCCTATTCGAAATCAATATCAAGTGGACTGACCTCATAATACCACTCGTTCAATGGCTTGGAATGCGTGATTGCTAGCCAATTCCTGTGAACCTCGAAGTCCGTTGATTTGCTGCGGCGATGTTAAGTTAGCTGACTTCACTGTAGGAGTCGGCGAGCAGCACTTACTAAGCCGGGTAGAGCAACAACTTGAAGCATGTCGAGGCAATCACGGCATACCGCAGCGCCGGCAGTAGCCTAAATTTCAGTGCCATTGATAGATTTGTTGGTGAAATTTCGCCACGTGTTGATTTATGTTGCCTGATCAATGATCTCGATGCCCAGGACAAGAAATTCAGGGGTAGAACCACGTTGCTAGATATTTGCAACCATATATTCCTACAGTCCGCGTGCTTCGTTCCATCGTGTGCTTGCTGCCATCTCTTTTGTCCTTAATTTGTTTGTTACACGGACGATTCCCAGCTGCGTGGTCAACCAGTCGTGTATTTTGCATTTTGTCTTTTCATAGTATTAGGATATTAGTTAATAATATTGACTGTCAATACCTGAGGTGCGCGTATACTCAATCTTCTGCTCGCCGTCTCTGTTTAAACCATGGCGATCACTTCCTGGATACGTACGTTTCCACTGGTGCAGTACTTCATCGCATGGACCCAAGAGATTTTTATGTCGGTCTTGAAGACGGGACCTGTCCCTCAGCATGTCGCGTTTGTGATGGACGGCAATCGCCGGTTTGCTAGACGGCGCAAGCTTGAAGTTCGTGAGGGGCATTCGGCCGGGTTTGAGAGCCTTGCTCATGTAAGTTGTCAAAGGCGGTCAAGTGTGGGGGTCGTGTGACTACTGCTAAACGAGGTAGATTCTGGAGATGTGCTACCAGGTCGGCATCAAGGTTGTGACGGTGTACGCGTTTTCAATCGAAAACTTCAAGCGTCCGACTGTCGAGGTTGATGCGCTGATGGAGATTGCGAGAACCAAGTTGCTGCAAATCATCCACCACGGCGACCTAGCTGACCGTTTCGGCATTTCGATCCGTGTGCTTGGACAGCGCAGCATGATTCCGCCAGACGTACTTGCGGCGATTGACAAGTCGACTGAAATGACGAAGAGGAATACCACGTATGTTCTTCGACTCCGATGACATTGACATTTTCTAAACTTGACCGCAGTGCCATCTTAAACATTTGTTTCCCGTACACGTCGCGGGATGACATCGCGACTTCGATGCGCGAGATCGTAACAAAGTCGGAAAAGCACGAGCTCGAACCCGAGACGATCGACGAACGTCTGCTCGAGCAACACATGTTCACAAAGGACTGCCCACCGCTCGACATCCTCGTGCGTACGTCCGGTGTTGAGCGACTTTCGGATTTTATGCTCTGGCAATCGCACCAGAACTGTACGGTCGAGTTTGTGAATTGCCTGTGGCCTGAATTTGAGCCTTGGCGATTCGGATCGATCTTGCTCAAGTGGAGCCGCAGCAAGGCAGTGGAATTCCGCAAGATGGAGATGGAGCGCGACCAGAAGCAACTCTGATTGTCGTCGATGAAATATCATCATGTGATTGTTTTGCTTTGTTTGCTATGCATATGGTACTTTTTATATAGAGATGATGGGTGTTACATAGGAAATGACTATCGTTAGGAGTCTGGGAATTGTTATGACAAGAGGTTTGCTGTTGTAAAAGAGTATTAGTCCAACGGATCATAGATGAATTTAGTTCAGATGGTAGTTCAGTGTGGTTCTGGCAGCGTGTCGACTGTGAAGAAACGCGACACAGGAACCTGTACTTTGAATTGTAATTCAATACAATATCGTTGGACAAGTTGCACGCCGATTTATTTTTTACTCCGGAATTCGTATGGTATGATCGATGGACGGTGCCAGGGACAAGCGCGGATTGCAAAGAACGCAGCAATCTATTTCAGCCCGCAGATATCTATTGCAACTGTTAATGACTATTGCAGCATTCCAATATCCGTCAGTAGGTACTAGCAAGAGATAGACAGCATCCGGTTTCTACAGACAGTGATTGCCCATTGTACTAACCACGAACTAACTTGGTGAACGTTATCCAGCTCGACAAGATCGACTGAGGGCGTAAGCCATTCAAATGAGCAGCAGAAATTTGCTGTGACGGTGTGTAGACGCAAGAGCTCCGCCAGCAGTCGCCGCCACTAGCTCTGCACGGTATCACTAGTATGCGGCTTTGTCGACAGCGTTCTGTTGGCTTCTAAGTTGGGTGGAAATTTCGGAAAAAAAATTTCCAGCAGCCGACGCTGATAGACTGGTGATAAAATCTCTAATTTGACACTGCGGTAGTGCGGTTTAACTTTGCCTTGGATTAGTGGCCGCGAAAGAGAAGAGTTACGCTTCTGAAGCTCGGACCACGATTCGGCAGTCTGCGATGACCCTTTTTGTCCTTTTTGTTCTTTACCGTGTGCGATATCCCCGTTAAAATAAGCCGATATATTTTGATGTCTGAATTCTCATATTTGGCGCGCGAAATACTTTGGATAAGGCGACACCATTCTTATATAGGTTTAAACCCAGCTTAAGCTAGTTGAGACGATATCAAATTGCTGGAAAAACTTACACTGATTATGGTGAGTACACCAACCATTCCTCTTTGAGACTAGCATAAAATACACTCTACAATCAGTTACAGTTATTGTTATAACTACAGCAGAACCTCTTTTAAAACGATTCGCCGGAGACCGATAACCGCGCTAAGTCGATTGGTTTCTTTGCAAATACAAGCATAATGTTAGCAAATCTATTTTCAATAAGACGACAAAGCATCCGCTTACCGGGGTTCTACTGTAATAATGTTTGTGGGCGTCGGCGCCAGGAGCCCTGCGTTTGCTTGAAGGCGCCACTTAATTCTTTGCGCCGTTGTTCGTTTAGTACTCCGAGACTGACTCCCGGCGACAACCCGTTATCGCTTATCACAACTACATCGACGACCACCGCAGCTGCGAACTAAGGATCCCTCTACCAACTGATTTATCAAACAACTCACACTTGAAAGTCAATTCATGACCACTCTCGGTCAACAACTTACAACCTGTCGCGTACTCGGCGTGCTGTTGTAACCACAGCGCCACACTTTGCTGAGTACGTTAGCTCCAACCCAGGGGGGCCACGGACCATGTACCCAGTGTACCCAGTGTCCCATAATCAAATTGTTCTAGTGTATATCTTCTTGACTCTGACTGATACTTTGCATGTGTATGTGCCTCGTTGTCTGCTTATGTGCCGCACGCACTTCCCTCGCCTATCGCCGGGCCGCGGGTCCCCTGTTCTCGGTACATAACATCATCCCCCTACGCTGCTCACATACTTAAACACTGTCTTCTGTCGTCTGTCGTCTGCCGTCTGCCGTCTGTCGTCTGCCGTTTGTCGTCTGCTCTCAGCTACTCGGTTCTCCTCTGATAAGTCATAAACTCGCTCGCTACACAAATGACAGCCTCATCGCTCCCTCAGGGTGCCGGCTACGGCATCGTCGTCGGCCTCGGCTTGGCTTTCGCCATTGGCATGATCCTCACCACCTACATGCTCAAGCGCTATCAGCACGAACGCATCACCTCCGAAGAGTTCTCCACCGCGGGTCGCACCGTCAAGACCGGTCTTATCGCCTCGGCAGTCGTCTCCTCCTGGACTTGGGCTGCCACCCTTCTTCAATCCTCCGGCGTAGCCTATCGCTACGGCGTATCCGGACCTTTCTGGTACGCGTCTGGCGCAACAGTCCAAATCATTCTCTTTGCTACTATAGCAATTGAGCTTAAGAAGCGTGCCCCGGAGGCCCACACCTTCCTCGAAGTCGTGCGTGCCAGATACGGTCCGATTGGCCACGGCGGTGAGTTTCCGTCGCACCGGATTTATTGAATTAGCTCTCTAATATTTCAGTCTTCATGTGCTTCGGCTTGTTCACGAACATCCTCGTCACCGCCATGCTCTTGACCGGCGGTAGTGCTGTAGTGACCGATCTGACAGGCATGCACACGGTCGCTGCCTGCTTCTTACTTCCTGTCGGCGTCGTCATCTACACCCTTTTTGGTGGTATCAGGGCCACGTTCTTGACAGACTACATCCACACCATCATCATCCTCGTTATCGTCCTCATTTTCGCCTTCACAACCTATGCCAGGTCCGACGTACTCGGCTCGCCCGGCGTGGTCTGGGAGATACTACAAAATGTATCAAAGGAGTACCCTGTCGCCGGCAACGCCCAGGGCTCATACCTAACCATGCGCTCCAAAGAGGGTGCCATCTTCTTCGTTATCAATCTGGCTGGCAACTTCGGGACTGTCTTCCTTGACAACGGTTATTGGAACAAGGCAATCGCGGCGTCTCCAGCGTCGGCTCTGCCCGGATATGTTCTCGGCGGCATCGCCTGGTTCGCAATTCCCTGGCTGTGTGCGACGACCATGGGTCTCGCTTGTCTTGCCCTCGAGACCACTCCCGCATTCCCCACATATCCCAATCGTATGAGTGCCGCTGATGTGTCTGCCGGTCTCGTGCTTCCGAACGCCGCCGTCGCGCTGCTCGGCAAAGGTGGCGCCATGTGCTCGCTCCTCTTAATCTTCATGGCCGTCACATCTGCGTCGTCGGCCGAACTCATCGCGGTCTCGTCCATCGGCACCTACGACATTTACAAGACCTACATCAACCCGCGCGCGACGGGCAAGCAGCTCATTCTCGTCTCTCACGCGTGCGTCATTCTCTACGGTCTCATCATGGCCGGCTTCTCTGTCGGCCTCTTCTACGCCGGCGTGTCCATGGGCTACCTCTACCTGCTCATGGGCGTCATCATCTCCTCCGCGGTCTTGCCCGCCACTCTCACACTGATGTGGTCCAAACAGAACCTCCTTGCGGCCGCAGCATCCCCGGTCCTGGGTCTCGCGTGCAGCTTGATTGCCTGGCTCGTGACGACATCCAAGCAGAACAACGGCGTCATCAACGTCACCACTTCCGGGGCGAACAACCCCATGCTCGCCGGAAACGTCGTCGCACTCCTCTCCCCGATCGTATTCGTCCCGGTCCTGACGTATCTTGGCGGTCCGCAGAACTACGACTGGGAGTCTATGAAAAACATCAGGAAAGTCACAGATGAGGACGTTCCAATGCCATCTTCAGTCTCAGCTGGCGACAACGACTCCAAAGACGCTCGCTCAAACTCAGCCTCCGGCCCGACAGAAACTCCAATCGACTCCACTGCCGAACTCATCCGGGCCTCCAAAATAGCACGGGCCCTAACCGTCTTCATGACAGTGGCCCTCCTTGTTCTTTGGCCGATGCCAATGTACGGGTCCGGGTACATCTTCTCCAAGAAGTTCTTCACGGGCTGGGTAGTCGTTGGCATCATCTGGATTCTAGTTTCGCTCATCATCGTCGGCATTTACCCGCTCTGGGAAGGTCGCTTCGCGCTTGCGCACACGGCGAAAGGCGTGTGGTATGATATTTCGGGACAACGAGGTCGGTTTATCAAAAACGCGAACGCGAACTCGGACTTTGTTATCGATGGGGCCGATATCACAGTGCCACGGGATGACGTCGTTGCCGAAGAAAAGGAGTGATTGTACGTTTATATTGCTGCGATTTTTATTTGGTTATTTCATTCGGATGTACATCGCGTTTAATACATGATATTTAATACATCCTCATATTGGATACCGGCCATGAAGGGTATCGAATGAACGTTGTGACGGGATAGCGAGGTCCCCTCATGTCGCACTCATATTACATTATGTACCTATAACAAATGTTCAAAGGACGTAACAATTGGGCCTTTGAAGGGCTTAAGATATAGTCGCGCCGCTTGCGAGAGTGCGTGGATTAACTCAAATACCGTCGTAGTCAGCCGACTAGCGATCGGACAACGTTCTCTTGCCGTAAGGTCATTAGCCTGTCTTGCAAAGACCGACTCGTTCTACCAACAAATCTTCCACTTAAATAAATTCAACTAAATCCAAAATGTACTCTAACGAATACAAAAAAAAAAACTGCTGTTGCCAGGATTTAAACCTGGAATTTCTTCCCTGCCAGGGGTCGAACCTGGAATCTCCCGCTACATACGAACGCATTCATCGTAGGCGGACGCCTTGCCATTGGGCCACAAGGAACGTTGTTACAAGTTGCTGACAAAACCTGCCCTTTGTACCTATGGAAGCAAATTTAGGTTCGGGCGCATGTACCAAACAAAAATGTATCTAAGTATTGGCAATTATAAACTGGCTTAGAATAAATTATTTGGCAGTATCCATTCTTTCTTGCTTCCTTCCTTGCTCTCTCTCTTTCTTTATTGTCTATTCATTCCTCGATCTTAGTTGGGTTTCGGGATTATTTTGCAAATTTCGCATAAACCAATCCAGCCTTGGCCAAACGACAAAAACCCCTTACCTGCCCTTGTGTGTCTTTGGGCTTCTGTTTTCTTTCGTTGGTCGTTCGGGCCATGTTGTAGCTATAACAATAATACACTACCTGTTGCAAACAAACAAAGCGAAATACAGTCATTACAATGAACGGTGGAAGTGTATGAGTATCATACAAGAACTGATTCGCAATGTCTGTAGAGATTCCGTTAAGACTGAAATATTGAGATATGTCAAGTATCAGCTATCAAGAGCATGATTGCGAGAAAATTGAGACTAGGTTGCCCATAGTGAAGTAAGAGAGACCCTAAGATGGATAGAATTAGGTTCAATGTGTCTCTCGGGATGGGCTGCCGACGCGTCAGACGATCCTATTCCCTCAGACGATGACGATGTCATGATAACGAGTGCACTTCAGATTCCATCATTATTAACGGCATTGATAGGAGGTCGGTGTCGGCAGCCTAGATCACTGCGAAGCTGCTGTAAGTGATCGCGATAAGGAGCCCCGTATGTACCGTTTGTACCCGCGACTGCAAACGCAATAGGACTCCCAACATCGTATAAACTTTAGCACCTTTTATCTCATCGCATTGTTATATTTCAGCTTGCATATATCCCCAACTGATATCCACGGGCACAGTTATCATACTCGGCCCTTGAATAAGAGTACGCACTGCCTAACGATCCGAGATCAAAACTCCGAGTAAAATAGTTCAGGAACGGTTGCGAATGCCGTACTGACGGACGCGAACAAAGTTTACACCGCCACGAAACGTATACGCGAGTCGCGAGTCTTTATATTCGTGCATCGCCCACTTCTAGTTCCCGTCTACCCCGTTATTTCTCAATTTTGAAGTTGTATACTCTTAGTATTCATTGTCCGACAGCGTCCTACTACGTGTTGGACAGTATCTATAAGAGACAGCATGAGAGCCGCCGATACAGATGTCCCAAGTTAGTATCCAACAGCACAGCAGGGCGCACGTAATTCATTGATCTGGTTGCCTACCAGCTAACGATCTCTAGAATTTGTGCTTGTCCCAAAACAGACCGAGATCGAAGTCTTTTATCACAATCCTTTACACCGAGAGCTTGCAGCATTGGTGCAATATCGGATCAGGTTTCGAGACGAAGCGACAATACCATCCGAGGCCACCGACTCCGAACTGCTTCCAACACGGTCCGAGAAAGTTTCCAGTCAGCCTTTCACAGCCGATAATGTTGCACATCAAATCTATGATTCATACTGCGAAACTCCAATAGGCGACTATGCGCTTCAACAAGACCTTTTCTTTCCACGCCGGCCGCCGTGCCACAACGGTGTAGAAGCAGTCGCTTCTGGCGACGCCTTCAATCCGCCCAAGAAAACTTCCGCGGCCAGGTTTTTTAACCCAAAGCCAATCCCACACGAGCTCGGTAAAATCATGCTTTACAACCCGTCAACAGCACATCCCGTCTCGACTATGCTCGGGCCATTTTTGAACCGGAACAGTTCGGCTCTCTACGACTCTCTCCGCCACCACGCCTGTGCCGCCGGCTTCGCATTCGGCTATATACCGCCTCCCTCGGTCACGACAAAGAATTACACATTCGTTTGGAATGACATTGACATCTCATCCTCATTCGGCGGGCCAGCAAGCATGTCCGGAAAATGCAATTTTGTGGACCCAGCATCCAAATCCACACGCATCACTGTCGCGAAACTATACATCTACAATCTCGACAAGCTATTATACCCCAGCGGCGGACTACCGAGTGCATCGGACGAAATGAATAACGAGATTGTGCTTATCGAGGATAACATTCGGTTGCTGGATGTCGATGTTGATAGGAAAGGCTTTGAGGCGAGTTTGCTGCTGTCTGTGTTTTTGATTGCGACTGCGAATGAACGTGCGCGGGGAATGACGTCGCGCGAGAAACGGATGAAGAAGGACTTGGAGTCTGCCGAACGTGCTGAGCGCGAGCAAGTCCGCGTCCGAGCTGAGGCTGACGCCAAGAAGAAGCGCGAGCAGGAGAAGGCCGATGCTAAAGCTCGTGAGGAGTTGCGAAAGAACGAGGAGTTTGCGAGAACCCTGCAAGAGAAAGAGCAGGCTAAAGCTGATAAAGAGAGACTTAGAATGGAAAGAGAGGGGGAAAAGTATGCGAAGATGCTGGCCGCGCGAGAGACCGAAGCTCGCAGGAAAGACGAAGAGTTGGCTCGGAAATTGCAGAACAAGGAAGAGCGGGAGCTGGCGAGGACGCGACGAAGTGATGAGGAATTCGCTCGTAGACTGCAGATGCAGGAAGACGGCAATTCATCAACTCGAAGCTTTGGAATGAAGTTACCAAAGTTCGCTTCGAAGCTCTCTGCACAAGACTTATACAAACACAGGTAGTATCTGTAGCTATTACTCACTTCAGTATGATTTGATACTTGGAGGCGTATAGATGGATTTGATGGAATATATAGGGGATATTTAACATTGACAGACATATGACAATAAACCATATGAGGATAATATAAACCCATCAAAACATAAAAGACAATAGACCCATATAATTTATAACATAACGCATAAAGCATTCGAGCTTAGACATTTCCTGTCACTGGCATCTGCATATTTTGTATATGCCATATCTCGAAGCGAATAAAACAATTAATAAACACAATTCTCAATAATAAATAATCAATACAGTTAGATGCTCACGCTCGCGTTTTGATACTCTTGGACACTTGTGGCTGGTTTGTCATGTGCGGGTATTTGATTCCCTGCTGAACCTTGGGGACGAAGTAAGGGTGCTGCAGGGCGCGTTTGGCCGAAATTCGGCATGAAGGGTCGTACACCAGAAATGATTCTAAAAGATCGATTCCATCTTGATCAAGTGCTGCGATATGCTTCGCTAAATCCTTGCGACTCCACTGCGGGAACGTGGTCTTGAAATCCGGGAGCAGCGACACGCCGGGCCAGACATCCTCATCTGGCGTGCCGAGCAGTCTGAAAATCTTGAAAATCTCGTCAATTTCTGAGTCGCCAGGGAACAACGGCTTGCGCGTAACCATTTCTGCGAAAATGCAGCCAATTGACCAAATGTCGACGCCAGTTGAGTATTGGCGGCCACCGAGCAGGATCTCGGGCGAGCGATACCACAGCGTGACAACCTCGTGCGTATAGACTCGCAGAGGAACTCCGAACGCTCTGGCGAGACCAAAATCCGCAAGCTTCAGGTTTCCTTCCTTGTCAATTAACAAGTTCTGGGGTTTGAGATCTCGATGTAAGATTCTGTGCGCGTGGCAGTAATTCGTGCCCTGCACCAGCTGCGACATAAATTTTTTAATCATATCCGCCCCAAGACCGACGTTCTGTGGAATAGCTTCCATGTACTTTTTCAAATCCATATCAAGGAACTCGAACACCAAGTACAGCTTGTGATTGTCGGCGTGAACAATGTTGAAAAGCGAGACGATATTTTCGTTGCGCATTTCCTTGAGCAGCGAGATTTCTCGAATGGCTGTAGACGGAACGCCCTCGTCCTCAGCTTCCAACCTAATCTTTTTCAATGCGACTACCCGGTTGTTGTTTGTAGTGTCGCGGGCCTTGTACACCACACCGTAAGTTCCTTGATAACTAGTCGTCAGCCGGCCGTTGCATTCTGTAGTGTCTAATGGGTAGCTTACCTTCACCGATTTTTTCTAACTTCTGGAAATCCGAAAGCTCAACCATCTTAAACTATTAGTCCTCTATAAATCGCGCTTGCCGTACGCGTATAAATCCGTAATCAAACTTGTACTGATTCCCAGTTGAATCCAGGGGAATCACCAATATCGCCTCAAAAACTTAGCTTCTAACAATATCTCTTGAAAACGAGATTTTTTTGTGGACCTGTGGACGAAAACCAAACAGCCAAGGCTTGAAACGTGGACGGGTTACTACAGATCGCAAATGTGGGCAACGTAGTACGATGCGCTGATGATCTCTGCGAAAATAGTAGTTTGTGGAACACGTCTACCCGTTCAGGCAGGGGTAAACAAAGGGGGCCACACACAAACAACGAGCCACACACATTCCCTTCTTACTAGCCACACCTTCGCCCACCTCTGTTGTGGCCGTGTGTTAAGTGCACGAATTCGGCGATTTTGTACCTTTGGTTATTAAAATTGAATCAAAACCAACTAAATTAATTTAATTGTTTGTATATAATTAAAATAGTAGAGTCATTCAATTCTGAGTATCTTACAATGCCACTATATACAAATCCATATTAACTCCACACATACATATTTACCATTATTCTGTAGGACAAATCTATTTTGTCTGGGCAATCGTACCCAGCAATGTTTGAATAGCACCACGAGGTCGACGCAGCCTCATGCAAAGAATCAGAACCCAAGTCAAAAGTGCAAGACTACCTGCCTGATGCGAAGCTGCAATCGGGGTCGGAACCAAGTACAAAAGTGTGGTAATGCCGAGCGTGACTTGCAAAACCGCGAACCCCACCACGCCGTGAGAGCCACGGTAGATGATCCGCGGGATCAGATTTTTGCGGTAGAGTCTGCTGGAAAGGAAATGGAAACCCACGATAGTGACAAAAGATGTGGTGGCCATGATGCGGTGGATCAGCTGGACGGTGACGGGGTTCTCCAGCATGTTTCGCCAGATCAAGTCAGATTCGTCCTTTCTACGTGCGTAAAAGGAAGAAAATAATTCAGATTTAGGAGGGATGAAACCTTCGCCCATGTATGGGAACTCGTTGTAAATTAAGCCAGCGTCGAGACCAGCAACGAACGCACCTGGAAATCGTTGAGTACCCGGATCTGACTACATAGGGACAATCATCGACTTACCAGACATTGCCGTCAAAAAAACAAGCCCAAGTAACCCACCAGCAGCATACTTGTACGGCTTCAAAACCGGATTGCTTAGCATAGATATATTGCGTAGGGCCTGTTTGGGCTCCTTGATCCATCGATTCTCCTTCAATACTTCCAATCCGGTCCAAAGCATGGACAGATACACAGCAAATGCTAATCCCAAGTGGGTCGCCAATCGGTACTGAGACACGCGGGGATGATTGTCTTTGTATTTGCCCTCCTCGATGTTGTCGTTCAAGAAATGATCACTCAAACCGGACTTGACCATCCACCAGCCAATGAAGCCCTGAAACCCAATCAATAGCGCAATTCCAAATATGCGTCTACTAACTTGCGGACTCGTCTTTTTTCGCAAGATGAAATACAGCCCAGGAAGAACAAAAGACAACCCTATCACCCGACCCCATAGCCGATGAGCCCACTCCATAAAGAATATAAACTTGAACTCTTCCAAGGTCATGTTAGAGTTGAGAAGCTTAAACTCGGGCGACTCTTTGTATTTCTCAAATTGCGCTTCCCAATCTCCCTGTGTCAAGGGTGGGATAGACCCCGTGACGGGCTTCCATTCGGTGATTGACAGACCGGATTCAGTGAGCCTGGTAAGTCCACCAAGAACAACAATGCCAAAAACCAGAGCAGAGGAGCCGACAAGCCAGTACCCGACTCTCTTGTCCGTGATAACCCGTCGCGGCCGTAGCAGAAATCCATTATTCCCAATGTCAAGCTCCGCCACGCGCTGGGAAGCACTGGACGACAACAGTCGCTTGGCAGACTCCGACAGGCCACTAAATAATGATGGGCCTTTCGATATTGAAGTCGCTGATTGGCGTCCGAGAAGCCATGGCGCTGTTTTCTGGAGAAAGCCAGAGACTCTGAAAGTCGCTGCAAGCTGGCGAGGAGGCGGCGCACATGACCTGACTAGCGATTGCTGAGCGCGGAGACATGACTTGACGCTGGCATTGTGCACAAAGAACAGTGCTGGACGAGCCAGTTCTCTTGACATGGCAATTTCGGTTCGGTGATAATTGGCTGATTGATTCGTCCGTGTCGCAGTTGATTCCGACAAAATATTTCGTCGTGCTATGCGTCAGAAAACTAGAGGGTTACGCGGATGTGTGGCTTTACCACTTCGGAACAAAGTGCCATTGGTCTGGTGCAGTTCCAGCTTAAAACGGCGAAGTATATACATTTGTGGTCCTAAATACCACAATGCTTACACCCATTTAGCGCCTCGTGACTCTGGGCGCATTTTGCGAGCCCAGCAGCCGCATAAAAGAAGCATTTGGCAGCAGCAATGAAGAATAAAATAGCTCAAAAGACGCATCGGTTATCCTGCATTGTTTGCTGATGACGGATGATCGGAATCATGATAATCAACGACATCTCCGTCCTGTCACTGTATATCGGGTTGATTGTGCCGCACTCCATGCGGCTCATTTTTTAGCCTTCGGATTGCCGAGTTATTCTAAGTTATATCAGGTTCTCTGTTGGGTTATAGCAATGTGTATCGTTGCACAAGACTATTGCAGCTGAAAGAAGGACTAGCGTCATAATACCGATGGTTTAGCATTAATGGCCGTAATATTTGCCGCCCTTATACGCGGCAATTAGTTTGGTGCGGCTCAATATTGAGTTTGTATTTCGCAGTCGCTTATCCCAAAAAGGCAAGCTCCGGCGGAGCGCGCCAGTGCACTAGAACCCTATTCTTCTTGACCTGCACTGCTGGCTCCTCATCTAGCTACTAGCTATGTGCTCCTGATATTCTACGGAAACCGTCCATCTTCCTACTATTCATAAACCCACGGACTCGAATCCTCGGCCGGGACCACTGAACCCCCATGAGAACGCTACACATACGTCGTATTATAAGTATTTTCGCCAATCGTTACTAACTTGTTTAAGTCTGCTGACCAGAGAGAATCTACGCAGTGGGTATGTCAGCTTGCTGATGATATCTCGTAGTCAGTCACTTAGCTTGGTGTTTTGGATACCTGTCGCACGGCGAGATGTATGATACAATGGCTAAGAAAGGATGAATTGCAGTCAGTCAGCCGATATGGCGTCGTCGGCAGAGATATGCTATTGATATTCCGGCGTGCTAGAGCACAAAAAGGAGGAGAGGGGGTGGGTAGGTGGGTCCGCGAGGTGGCCCACAACATGAGTACGATCGGCCCAGTGAGAAACGGATGAATTGTGATGCACAGAATGCGGCTGACTGCGGAGGGTAAGGAGTAGTTGATTGCCTTACCAAAAACCGTCGTTAAGAAGAAAGAGAACATGACTGACTTTTCTGGTTGCTTGCCATGGCCATCAAGTGATAGCATGAACTCACGGTTGCAGCACGACATGTGTATCCCATGGTCGGCAGCAACCGACGCGCGTTAGAACACCGGCTGCAGAATCAGAGACTCTTTCAATAGTATATGCTGGCATGCTGGGGAATCCTTGTTGCGAAATGCCGTTCTCCAGAGTGTTTGAAGATCACCAAGGAGTTCGGAAGGTATTCTTTGTTAGCTACAAACACGCCTCTAAATTAGCCCAGAAGAAGATGACACTAGCAACTGGTCTTGTGTGTATTACTGATCAGTATTTTGTAATGAATATTTACAAAGTACAATGAGTATCATCCTCCGGATGCTGAGTATATTCTTTGGCGCCGTCTGTTACCCTGCCATTCCATACCCCGCACCCTCAGCCAGCAAAATCAGTTTCTGTGGGCCAACAGACACCCAAAGCATCCGGCGGCGCGGCCGCATTGAATCACGGCTCAATCAAAGTCATGCTGTAGCTGGTCGTAATCCACACCCCACCATCACCGCGTTGCTCACAGTCAACTCTATCATGGTCACCCGGCAGCCGTCTGCGTCTGGACCAAAGGCCGACATCTTTGTCTATGAGTCCGCAAACGCTCCAGCGTCATCCAACACCGATGACAAGTCCACGCAAAACCCCACCGGAACTACGAAGAGAACCGCGCGAGCATGCGTCCGCTGCCGGAAGCAGAAATTAAAAGTGAGAATAGCTTTCTTTACACGCGCATTTTGGTGCAATGGACTAACAAGCGCAGTGCGACAGTTATCGTCCATGCGCACTCTGCGTGCGCGCTAATGTCGTTTGTGTCAGTCGACCAGACGGACCGACGGAAGTCAAGAAGACAGAGGCCACCAGCAGTCCAGCTTCGCAGAGCACGCAGAGTGCGCAGATTAACAGCAAATTCATCTCTGCTCCGACGACATCGACCATCGGACTACCTCCACTGGCATCTCTCACTGAGTCCATGTCGATTGGGCTACCACCCCCACAGAGGTGAGTTGTCAGATACATTTATGTAATACTATATGTGCTAACGGCTAACTCTTCAGTACAATCATATCCGCAGAATTGCAAGACTCGCGACCAGTCAAGCTACGGCGGCTGCTTTATCCAGAGCCTGCAGATAGTACCACATATGGCTCAGGGGCGAGCGATGAGCCCCGGTCTTCCCCATTTCGCACTCCCGACGATCCGAGTGCGATAACATTCAACTTTCCTTCCTCACGAGCCCGCGTGCAATTGTCTGGCTATCCGGACAAGGCTGTGCCGTCTACAATCACCCAGGAGGTGCAATATACACACAAATCTGACTCGTCGTTGCCCTACTTGTCCCAGGTAACTGCGAATTCCGGAATAGATGCTCTTCTAAATAGGCGCCCGCTAAGTCCGGCGGATACCCCCTGTTCGGCATCTGGTCGATCAAATAGTTCTGCCGCCTCCGATGGTGAACGGCACTCGTCCCTTCCCTGGACCCACACCCGCTCTAGCACGTCCTCCATATTAGCACATCTACCTCCACGGCCGATCATGGACTACGCAATTGCAGTCTATTTTAACTCAGTCCAATGGTTTCTGTTTGTGGTCCACGAAGGCCAGTTCCTCGAGCAATACAATGTCCTCATGGCGGCATATGAAGCCAATCCATTGGGAGTCCCCGATACGGACGAAGACTTTACATTTGCGATTCTTTTGATCATGGTTATAGTACTCGGTGGTCGCTATATTGTCGTCCATCCCGGTCGACGGAAGCGGTTACAGAAAATTTACGAAGAATACATGCAACATCTTTCACCAGGATCGCTACATGCTACGTACGATCTAGAGAAAGCAATGGCACAGCTAATTGCGCTCTCTCGCAAGCATCTTCTAGACACGCTCTCGTGCTGCACGCTATCGACTGTGCAGACTTGCATCCTGCTCGGCAGCTTCTGTTTATATCACGGCGATCCCAACCTCGCGTGGAGCATTTTTGGGAGCGGGTTGAAATCCGCTCAGGCAATAGGTCTTCATCGCGAGGATTTTGGACTGAAAGAAGAAAAACGCCAATTGAGACGGCGAGTGTTTTGGGCATTGTACAACTATGACAGGTTTGCCGCCATGTCGTACGGTCGACCTCTCGGTATTCATGACGACGACTGTGATGTGGAGCTACCCACGGTCGCGAACGCGTACCCGTCCCACGGCAAGTCGTCATATCTAATGGTCGAAGACGACGCCAAGGAGTCTGCTGGACATGAACCGGCGACGCTGCTGACGTACCAGGTCTGCAAATTGCAGTTCTACATCATCCTAGGGGAAATTATATCTAAGCTCTACCGACAAGGCCCGCGTGGTATTGCCAAACATGCCAAGAAATTCGAGTGCACTGAATCGAAGTCCGATCTATCCGCTGCGGCGTCTCACTTGAGTGTGGAATATTTAGTGTCAACCATTCAATGCCTAGAGGTGAAGCTCAAACAATGGTACGACCAAGTCCCGGACGTGCTTAAACTTCGTGACGATGGGTCTCACACGCCCAACGAGTCGACCGACAGTGAGGACGAAGACGACATCATCATACCCGACAACGATGACGCCAACAGTGATTCCGTGTGGGTCAAAGCTCGGCGGGCGAGAATCAAGCGAGATATCTTCAGTATCCAAGCCGTGCTCTTGCAAGTCCAGTTCGACAATGCAATGATCATTCTCCACCGCCCGCTACTAGCATTCCAACACCCGCCGCAATCCCCTCTCTGGAACCTGACATCTCCGGATCCATTTTCGCAGTCTGCGAATGCCTGCTGGCAGGCCGCCCTGCGTACCTCGCGCTTGGCTAGTCATTCCGCATTTACAAAGGTCCAGTACGGCCATGGTGTGGCGTTTGTAGGAATCCAACTTTTCACTGCCGGTGTTCTGCTCAGTGTATTTGGATCCAGCGAGCCGCTGAGCCAACGCGCATTGGAGTCGAAACGCGGACTAAGCAGAATCATTCAAATGCAGAAAGCTCTCAAAGTGAAAATCATAGTTGCGGATCAAGGGTTCCGCATCCTCGAGAACCTCGCGCGCGTGGTAGTACAAAAAGAAATGGAGAAAATATTATCCGGCGGACCGTATGCGGATCATAATCACGCGAATACCGACAGCCTGGAGAGTGCTTCCAAAGATGACGATGATCGCAGCGCGGCAGTTATGCTTACGAGACTGAGCTATCATTTGAACGGGCGTGATTCTGCGAATGATAAATCGCCACAGACTCTCGATGCAGTCGAGAATCAGACGTTTAATGAGTCCTTATTAAATCTCGAACGAGGCAAGTTATCCGAAGTGGAACCTATAGACTAAAATTGTACTGACATAATAGTAGTCATGTTTAGCCAGGGGTCAGATGGATTGGCAATAGAAGGGAACGCAAATGGTTTGCATGACCCACAGCAAGCATGGATATGGTCTTATTCGTATTTAACATGATTGACACGTTAGGTTTGTTTTGGCTAGAATTTGTGTATGATGATTTAGGAGAGTGTTTTGGAGTATACGGTAAATGAATTGTATCTTAGTGTGCCATTTATATGCGTCTTCGACTACAGACAAATCCCCCTTTGTATATCCATATCGAAACTTCAGGTTGCAATCTCGAAACCCCTTCAAACAGTCACCAAACTCCATATCTTAGGTGTATGTAATTGGTGTTAACTACCGCCTAAAGGTCTGAACCCACGATCTGAAAAGAAACTGCCCTTTCTGAATGATACCGACCGCCCAGCCCTATTACTCCCCTTCTTCTCCACCATTCTCTTTTTCCGGTCACTCTTAGCACTCTCCGCTTGTCCTCGTTCTAAATCCGGAATAAATCCGCCTCGACTGGAATGACTGCCATGTGAAGAATTAGAATCTGACTCATCCTCCTCAATATCAGACTCCACTTCATCATCCGACATCGGCGTCGCCTCGATAATCGTCTTTTGAAACCCGCGCACTTCTCTGACACTCTCGATAATCCCGCTCGCGTGGAATTCACCCCGCTGATCTTGTTGGTTGTCTAGTAGCCTTGTGCTCGATGTTACACTTTCAGCCTCGCTTATCGCCGAACCAGGAGTCTTTGCCCCACTGTCGTCGCGGTGGCCGATGCTGTACACGTTAGCATCATCGAATAAATCATTGCGAGCGATCGAATCTAGCTCGATAGATGAAGGCCGTCGTTGCTTGGCTTTCGTCTTGAAACTTCCACCAATGTACGAATTCGGACGCTCATCTTGTGCAGCAGAGGGTGGTTTTACGTCTGGTACGTCTAGAAGTGCTTCATGTTCCGATGCATGAATGGTGCCAAAGTCAGCACCTGCATGCGGCAGCCCGAACTTTGCATCGACGCTAATCACAGCCGAACCATTAGGCGGTGCCGGAGGCGTGCTCCGTGTATCCATCGATGTGCGCCGGACATAATCCTCCATTGCACCTCTCTTAATCGTAACTTTTGCATTAGTCGTTTCCATTGGTCGTAACGCGAGGTTTAACGGTTCGACTTTTGGGGCAGTAGGAGCACTTGACCCATACACGGTCGTTCCGAGGTTATTTCGGTGCGCCGTGCTAGTAGCTAGGCCGTTGTAGTTGTCCATACTCAATTTCGGAATGGGTTGGGTACCGACGGCCTCGCTGAAGGGCACGGTATGATGGACGACGAACTGTGCGGGTAATGTTCGGCGGGTCAATGGCGAGATGTATTTGCGACGAATACCTTGCGAAATATCGACATACACGTCCGACTCATCGACGATTTCCTCGCCGATAAGTTCCTCGATAACATCCTCTAGGGTGACAACACCTAGCGCGCCGTATGCCTCACCGGGACTGGCAGATACAAGCATCATATGGGACTTGCCCTCTTGGAAGTAATTCAACACATTCAAGCACGTCGTATCAGGCTTGGTCTCCGGTAGTGTCGCAAGCGGGAATGTAGACACAGGCTGCGCGTCCTCTGGGTCGTAAGAGATCAGAATCCGGACGAGCAGCATGCCGATGAAATTATAAGGCTCGTTTGGCGTGTGAATAGGAATACGGCTGTAGCCTGCTTTCAATATCTCTTCAACGGCCTCCTCGTCGAGAATGCGGTCTGCGCTCATCGTGTAAACGTCTTGTATCGGGGTCATTATGTTACCGACTGGTTTCTCGTTAAGGTCCAAGACCGCGGAAATAATTGTGACCTCGTCCCTGTTCAGACGCTCGACACCCATTGATCTATGCAGAGTAACCAGTGTCTTCAGTTGCGCCTTGCGATACACGGTTCCGTGGTCTATGTCAATTAGAGCACGCAATAAAATCCCAAATCATATATACTACCTTCTCCCAGAACATGATCGAGTAATAGTGCCGTAGGATACGCAACAGGATACATCGCATACATCAACAGTTGCACAAATGGGGCGAACATGGCGCCAATGGCAAGCCCATACCGGACAGACACGGACTGGGGAATAACTTCACCGAAAATAACAATAAGGATCGTCGAGGATACTACAGCAGGCCATCCACCGCCTAGACAGCGGTCCAAAACAATTGGCAGAGTCTCATTGGTGATGACGTTGCTGAGTAGCATTGTAACAAGGACCCAGTGCTTGCCTTTCTTGAGGAGTCTCAGGACTTTGCCAGCGTTCTTGCGCTCTGTCACACTTCCAGTCTGCTCGATCACTTGTAACTAACTGGGTGTTAGTTGTGTACTTGTCCAAAACGAGTAATCGCATACATAAACCTCATCTTGTCCCATAAGACCAAGAGTAAGACCTGGGATCGTTAGCTGGCATTGTTCAGCCGATATGCAACTGAACATACCTGCAAAGATACCACCTAACAGCACAAGGGTCACCGATATTGACATAAAAATCCAAAACTTCGGCCCAACCATCTCTTCATCATTGACGTCGTCATCGTGATCTCTCCTGTACAAATAATTCCCGTTTTTCAGAAGTGGGGACGAGTGCAGGAATGGTAGATTCGCGGATAACAGCAAACTTGCCTTTACCAAAGCAGTTGAGAACGTTTGCGGAATCGATGGACGGTGCATCTGACACCAAAGGATCCGTTAATTCCAGATGATTGCTGTAAGGTCGACAGTGAGTTCCTGCTATCGAGGAAAATGAAAAAGGCCTCGATTCTCGATGAGGCGTCCCGGCAGCACAGCAACAAGACGATTATGTAAAATTAACGCCCATTTCGGTGTCACAGTCGATAGGCATCTTTATTGTGCTCGACGGTAGTGCGTTTGCCCTACCTTTCAGCGGTAGGGTACGTTCCCCTTGCCCAGTTGAAATACGGGGAACGACTGGAAAATCATATACATCCACAAGTATAGCATGCTGTCGCATCTAGTGCTCAAACGCGAAGTATGAGCGGCAATGGGTTCGAACTGTCATCGATCGAATATAATCAATCTAGTTGACTGTCTTCAACAATTCAACAACAGAACTACAATGTGGAAGTTAAGGACATCTGGAATAGCTAGAGGGGTACCCGGACTGCGGCCAAGTATAGCCTCCGGGCAGATTTGGTCTGTCGTTAGGAATCCTACGCGATACCGACAGCAACAGCAACCATTCTCCGCTACAGACAAATCCAGAAACACACAGCAAAATCACACAGCTGGTACTCTGCAAGCACATACGCATACTCACGCGAATGGCGAGATCAGCGGTGATGGTCATGGGCATTCACATTCGCATTCGCATTCTCACTTTCACTCTCATGATCATTCATGTAGCGAAGTGGCAAGGACTAAAATTGCGATAGACAGGCCTACGTATAATATCACGTTGACATGCAAGGTCTGCAACAATAGATCGAGTCACTTCATGTCACATCAGGCCTATCACCAAGGTACGGTGCTTGTGAAGTGTCCCGGATGTAATAACAGGCATCTGATCGCAGATCATTTGAAGGTCAGTCCCAATTGTCGGATTCAAGTCCTGTTTGCTAACTGTGACAAAGATTTTTTCCGACACCCGTATAACAGTTGAGGACATTATCGCAAAAGACGGTGGAGTCGTTCGGAAGGGCACAATGACGGAGTACAGAGGTGACATTACTGAATTTACTGAATCTCCAGTACTGCCCGACGATACGAAAGGAGAACAATAAGCTTACTTAAATCAGTTAAATTTTTGTCCATAGAAATACATATATTTGTATATAAGATACCATATGTAACATGAATGTACAGTATTCGAATGCCCAAATCATACCTTGTATTACGAACCGATGATAAATAACATATAAATAACATTTAACATTACCCAACCTTTGTAGTCATGAATTTGCTATACACCAATCAATCCAAACGAAGTTATCAATCTCAAGCGATATTGCCAATAAACGGAGAGGCCATGTGGCTTTTAGAGAACAGTTACCAATAATACATCCTGACACGACGTAGAGCAAAGCCGGCATGACTTATTGCATGCAAAAAAACGCAACAGAAGAGTAATACCAAGTAGTAAAAGATACAATACTAATATTGCAAACACGCATTGATCGAATTAACTCAGAATTGGTAAGAAATTCCCGACAATCATCATGGGAATGTCAAAGACATCGCGCTTAATCGTCCAAGTGCATGCAGTCGGAATCTTCCTCCCACTCGGACTAAGTAATGTACACTCCATCATAGTTGCGCCCCTCGAGTCGCCAAACGCCAGCTTACTGAATCCTTCAAAATATTCCAATACAGATTGGTCGTCCATCAATTCGACCACAAACGTCCTTTTACCCAATAGCTGCTCCTTTGTCCATCCGGTTAATATGCAAAATTCTTTTCCAACAGCGGCAACCTGACCAGTTCGCCTCCAGACAACTGTTGGCGTGCCAGAATAAGAGATAAATTTCTCATACTCGAGTAATGTCCGCTGAAAGCACTTCTCCATGAAAATGAGATCTTCCTCTTTCAGAGTCTTGGTACAAGCGATAAAAGACGGGCGAAACGCAGCCATGCAGCGAGCCACGCGCATGAGATGTGGTCTGTCGAAGCGAGACTTTAAGTACGCAATTAAACCATGATACCCAGGTGTATACGAAAAAGGCTGTGTCACAGCCGCGTACACGGTTTCGGGATCGCGTCGGCGTCGAGAGGCAAGATGGGTGGGAAAAGCGGGGGATACAAGTGGCAGATTCGAGGTTGTAATCTGAAGTGGTTGGGGCATATTCTGCACAGGTGGTAGTACTGTAACCTCGCCACTAAGCGACGAGCCTTGTCTTGGAGCATGGTCAGTACCAGGTGTAGTAGGCGTCGGTGGACTGGCGCTGTTTTGCGGTGAATTATCATTCCCAGAGAGGAGCGACGCGAGCCCGCGCGAAGCCCAGTTGGAATCGCGGACAGACATCTCCGCAAAACCATAATCATATCCTTGGCTGGCATTAGCGCCAAGTAGATTTTCACTACCCACCAAGGATGACGTTGTAAGAGTCTCCTGTGGATTCAACGCATTTGTGTCGATCATATTTGAGAGATATGAGAACTCCATATTCGCGGTCTTTGAACCGAAGTCGTAGGTGCTAAGGTCCAAATTTGAAAACAAACTATCTGAACCTTCAGGACTTTCATCAAGTACAGGCTCAGTCACTAAGGACGACGGATCAATCGTATCCTCGCCTTTAGGAGTAGTAATCAATGCAGCCGCTTTACTGCTGACTTTTGAATTGTTCTTGACTGGTATAGTACTCAGCTTGGACAGATCAACCGGAGCATCGTGCAAATATTTCGCTTTCTTGCGAACGCCATCCTGACAGGTTGCTGATAAACCTCTCTTGATACATCGCTGGCATGGACGCGCATCGTCGCAAGTCAAATGAGCCTTCTGGCAGTGAAAACAGGCTCGAGATGCTTTCTTGCGTTTCGGTCTTCCAGTTCGAAGCTGCAATACTAGTCAGTGTACTTTTCTTTGCTGTCTGTAGAACACGAAATATGCGTACACTTATTCCACTACTTTTGGCCATAGCAGCGGTCATGGGTAAAGTTATGCCGGAGGCCGTGGTGACTGTCCCAGATGTTGAGGTAGACGATGCGGGGGACATTGTGCATGCGTGTCGTGTGCTCTGTTAATATACACAAGATCACCAAGCCCAGAGCTGGATGCCGGGCTTCAAATACCAGAAAATATCAAAAGAAATATTGCACTCTGGTGAGTCATGCTTCTTATGCGGGAAGCACGAAACAGTTTGTTGTGTGTGCAGCGTGGTAATATTGCAAGATACAAGTGAAGATGCCTAAAGAGGACGGCTGCGAGGAGGAAAATCATGTCTTTGTCATAATGCCGAGAAATAGCAACCATTCGTTGATGGATATCAGCTGAGTGGCAAAAGGTCAATGTGAGCTTAGTCTAGATTTCGCCCGGTGATATCTGCACACCTACTTTTGATATTTCGAATTGTGCGGAGAAGCGATCACGGCTTCTTGTATCAGCTTCTAAGTGCGAGGAACCGTTAAGGTTTTACTAGAGGCTGACATTGGCATTTTTTTGTGCCAATGAGGCGCACGGTCCGAAGTTCAGGCCCTGGTATGTTTGCGGGCTTGAATATGGTCGCCACATTCAAACCTTACTTCATGCGCGAGTATACGGCTTCCTGCGTACATCCCGTATGTCCGAGCTATGCGTTGTACTTCATACCATATAGCACTGTATCTGCGCTGCCGTTGCGCACTTAGATATTTACTCCGCCTGGGTCACAATCTGCTACCAACTAACTTGGGTTAGCAGTTCCCTTGGTATCACTCCTCTAAGTTATATTGGGATAACATTTGTATTTTCCAGTTGCCTTCGGGCACTATTCACTTGATTTGTACAGAAGCGGGAATTGGTGATTATATAATACTCTGGTCAGTCAATATATGCGTAAGAACCACATCCGCCGTAACGAGAAAAGTCGGGTCAGTATCAGTGGTCCTTACTCCACAAACTCGATTTCGTCCATGCTCTAGAAAATCTAATCTTGCTGCTAGCAGGCTACCATAGACTGACTCACGAAATCAGTGAATATTTGGTGTTAGTTATTTGTCGAATAATCGGATATGACTACCGTATCTACAAAGGACAATAATCCACCGCCGGTTAGTTCTAATTCATTCATGCACTGCGAGACTGATTAGCACGTGCGCTATCATACTTATTATCGTCAAGGCAAACCAAGCTAAACGTTGATTTACTGACGGCGACTTTAGCCACCTCCGTGGAAATCACTAGTTGCTGGTGGCATCGCTGGTGGTGTTGAGGCTGCCGCTACGGTTAGTATCCAATTGTCATACTACAAATCGTCGTCCGCAGGCAGGACACTAATGTCGTTGTAGTACCCGTTCGAATTCGCAAAGACTCGTTTACAACTAGTAGACATATCGAAAGTCGCATCCCGAAACCCAATATCACTTGTATTGCGCGTTGCCCGAGAGGAAGGTATTAAGACAGTGTACACTGGATGCTCGACGTTGGTCATTGGATGCACGGCCAAGGCCGCTGTGCGCTTCCTGGGATTCGATTCATTGAAGAACTTGCTATCCGATGACAGCGGCAAATTGTCTGGAGCAAGAGGTGTTCTGGGTATGTATTTCGTGTGGTTTGGCACAAGTTTACAAATGTTAACATTGATAGCTGGTTTGGGTGCTGGGGTTTTAGAATCCGTGTTTGCTCTCACACCATTCGAAACAATCAAAACTGCACTTATCGACGATGCGCAACGACCGAATCCGCGATATCGTGGTTTTGTTCACGGGACTTACACGTTGGTCAAGGAGGGTGGTGTAGGTGCGATCTACAAGGGTCTAGTGCCTGTCACTCTTCGGCAATCGTCGAATGCAGCTGTCCGAATGGGTTCATACTCGTTCCTTAAGCAAAAGGTGCAGGCAATGAATAACGATGACCCCAACAAGCCGTTATCAGGAGCCACAACTTTTCTTGTCGGCGCCATTGCTGGCATTATCACAGTGTATACCACAATGCCATTAGATACGCTTAAGACCCGAATGCAGTCCTTGGAGTCGAAAAAGGAGTATAGGAACACGCTACATTGCGCCCAGAGATTATTAAAAGAGGAGGGTGTGAGAACGTTTTGGAAAGGCACTACTCCACGACTAGGACGACTAGTGCTGAGCGGAGGTATAATTTTCACGATATATGAGAAGGTCATTGCTGTCTTGTAAGGTTTGGCCATAAAACTGTCTTCCAGCTGCATATATAATATATCTATAGAATAGATGGAATATAATAAAAGCTCTGTTTTTGTATTTTAGAATCAAAGGTACATCAGCAGTAATATGCATTCTGGCCTTCAGTCCTTGGCAGGGGCAAGGTTTCAGCCATTATTCCATTTTTTTGGTCCGAGAAGCGCAAATTTTCTCGCCGAAGAATTGACAGAGAGTTGTGTTTTATTGTTTAGTTACTTCCAAAGGAAGGTACGGCAAGATTACCTGCGGGCTACGGTTTAAAAGTCTGACTGCGGGTAATAATAAATAGATAATCAGCCTCTCTTTAGCTAATATATCTGATGCATCCTGATCGTATTTGATATCGTTTTCGTTCCCATTAGTACGCGGACAATCACACGTGATTTAAATTTAGGAGGTATCTAGCTGTAGATCATATTATTAGAAGTCGTGGTTGGCATCAAGCAAAGGCCATTGGCAGCGTTGATGAAGGCATTTTAAATCATTCGCCTCGTATGACGTAAGGAGATCAATTGATTTTCCAGATTTAGATTTTTCGTGTAACTCATATCGACATTTAGATAGGAGATGCGCTAATTAGGCTGAACTATCTTTGCGGCGGATTTTTGGATGGAATTACTATGTTCTCGCCCAATCGACGCCGGTAGCTCATTTGGCGAGGCGATAACAGTGGAAGTGACAATTGTCAGTTATTCTTAGCAAGAATTTGAACACCCACGTGTTTATAGATGAGACGCGAGTGACAAGACGTGGCCATCATTATCAAAGCACTTTGTGATTTGGTTCGAAATCTGATGACTAATGTATGGCAGTGTGACTATAATGAAGCCGGCAGGATAACGTTCATTTTACAGTCTTTCGGCATGTACTCAGCCTGCTCGGACAGCCTAATGACGACCCGCGCCAATGCGCAGTTATAGTTGATAGTCGGTTGCTCGAGCAGCGTGAGATGCGTTTGCCCGATTTTGCGCGCAACATCTCAATCCTCGGGTCTGCCGGTTTCACGCAGTCTAGCGAGGTTAATAGATTCATCCCGGGGGATTATCTTATGCAGACGGAGTTGTTCTTATCCCGGTGGCTAAAGTTACGCACAAAAAGGAAGAAGATAGATGATCGACATTTGAAGTCTTGCAAAAGGGCGAACTCATTGGTGATGCTATGAAGTGGTGTGGAAGTAGTCATATCTCTATTCATTCTACCAGTAATATCAGATCTTCTACATTTCTAAAATACAAAGAGCGCCACCATATTTCTATGCCAAGTATGTCTATCAAAATCTGCTCAATGCCGCATTCACCTACTTGAAAAATTCATTCGACTCAATCTGTTTAAATCCATCTTCTGCCAAAAACTCCTTTGCTTTCCTAATGTCATTCATGATCTCCTCAATTAGCGCCTCGACGCTCGCGAAATTCTGCTCAGGCCGAATATATCCCAGCACAGCAAGTTTTATATCCGCACCATAAAACTGTTCCGCAAACTTGTGCACAATGTGTACCTCCGCACTTGGCTCGCTGTTTCCGTAAAACGGATTCCAGCCTACAGACATTACCATCGGCAGCACGACACCATCCTCCGGCACTATGCTTTTCTCGGTCCGGACTATCTCCGTGGCAGGCGGTTTTGGGCCATTCTCTTCAGGTGACGAGTGTCGTACCAGTGTGCCGTATGCGCCCGAAATCTTTGCCAGCCCGAAATAAATACCGGTCTGGCCTTTAGGAATCCCCGACGCGAGGAAGTCGGACGCTGGGATGTTTGCTGTGGGAATGCCCAAATCTGAGGACCCGCGTCCGAAGCCGCCTATCACGTGGGAGTCTATAAACACAGGATACGGAGGAACAGGTGGCATCTCTATTATTGTCGTGTTCTAATTGACGTCGTAATTTCGCAATAGCTGTAATTGCTGGCACGTACCGTTAACCGAATGCGTGCGACAAGAAATTAAAATGTGACCAAAACGGGAGGCGAGTCTTTTCAGAACAGCGCCGCCGCCCCACAGAACTTTGTAGACGTCGCGTGGCATGCCAACCGTCGATCTTGACCCCAAGTTCGTTAGTCCTTGATGCATAGTACTTCCCTCAAGAAGCTGTATTCTGCATTGCAATGTTTGAGGATAATTGGAAATACTATCTGCAAGTGCGATGGAAATACTCTGATGACAACAATCAAAGAAAGGATGATTATCTCAATTAGGAGTATCGATTTTTGGAATATTCTATAACAGGCTTAGTTGTGAGAAATGACTGCTAGTCTCGAATACTACTATTTTATTTGCGCTGGTATGTCACTGCATGTACGTTTATGCATTCTCTCAGATTATTCAGATTGGCACTCGGAACTAGCAAACACCGTGGCACGCGATCAGAACCACCACTTTTTCCGTTCCCGGTCGTGACTATCACTATTATAATAGCACCGGTCTTGTGATTAGGCATTTTATTATGCATAAATGATATGATGTCAGTATCACACTGAAGATCAGTCAACCTTCCGGACATATAGCTGATCAATTCTCCACTTACTGCTTATCTGGTCTACATTCTGAATCTCTTTTGCTGATTTTTACAATGGCATCCCTTGCTGAAGCGCTCATTGCTCGCGGCAACAATGCACTCAACGTCAACCCTCCTATGGGTACTACTATATCCCTGACGACGCATGGCTCAGACTGGTATTGGACTGTATTCAGCGTCATGTGCGTCTTCGCCATTGGCTTCATAGCCTCCGCATTCATGATGTCGAGACTTGAGCGACTCTTTAATTATCTTGCTATTGGCGCCGCCATGTTCATGGCGCTTGCTTATTTCTCAATGGCATCTAATTTGGGAAACACCGGTGTACAAACCGAATTCAGTCATTATCATGGCGGCGGAGTACGTGTTGTTTTCTTTGCTAGGTCAGTATCACATTCACATTACTCTTGCATGGACTCTACTGAAGACAACAGATATATCGGATGGTTTCTGGCAGGGCCCCTGGTCTTGTTCTGCTTAGCTCTGTTTTCGGGATTACACTGGATGACTACTATATTCATGGCCGGATTGCTCGAAGTCTACATCGTATCCGGACTCATCGGTGCACTAGTCGCGACATCCTACAAATGGGGCTATTTCACGTTTGGCGTAGTAAGTGTTCGCGATGTCGGTTAAATATGGCAACTGTTAACAAACGACAGTCCGCATGGATAATAATTTGCTACCACTTTTTCGGCCCTGGCCTCATATCCTCGCGTAATCTGCATGCCGACATCCGCGCGCCGTTTCTCATCGGCGCAGGTGCCATTGCGTTTATATGGTCATTATACCCCATCTGCTGGGGGCTGTCGGAGGGCGGTAATGTCATCAGTCCAACATCTGAAGGAGTCTTCTACGGGATCTTGGATATTCTCACTATGTGCGTGCTGGCTTACTTGATCTGGATGGCTGGAGTATTAGGGATGGCAAAATTCGGTATTCGATTCAGTGATCGTGCAGCGATTGGGGAAGGAGGAGCTGCGGCGGAGAAGCCTGCGTATGGCCATGAGCAGCAGCGAAGTATTGATACCGGGACAACTGCTACGGGTGAATACCCAGCCCGCGGACCAGAGCAGACGCAAACTGGAGTTGGAGCAACAGCAGGTCCCGGCACTGGCGCAGGCACGGCTGTTGGTGCCGGCACAGGTGTTTCGTCTACCAACCCGAGACCGGGCGCGGCTGCGCAGACCGGGCAAGGTACTCAAGAATACGCGTATGAACGCGATCGAGAACAATTCGACACGCTGTATGATCCAGGAAATCCTACTACAACGAGCGTGCGGCGAGATGCTCTTTTAAACAACGATAAGCCTAGCATGGGCCCGAGTGGTCACGCCAAAGGTACGTCAAACGGAGTGCGTTCGGAGTCGGATAAAGGCAAATTCAAATTTTCCGCCATGGCGACCGGCGATCGGTGCATTATCGCGAGCGACCGCGGAGCGTTCACAGCGCCTGAGGGGCGTGTAGAAATACCGGTGATGTGACGAATATGGCCCGGATGGCTACCGCGTCTACTGCCGGCGCGATCGAAGACAAGATCGAGTATTTCCGTATGTGACACTTAATGAAGAGGTACGACTGGAATGGCTCGGGACTCGATTTCGAATCAACCTCTTAATATTCGCTTGCTAATTAATTCTGTGATTTAATTGTGTAATAGGCTGGAATGGGATAATTAATTTGGTAATTTTAATTTGACACCTTAGCTGTGAATTACAAACGTGGTCTATTCAACACGTAAAATATCTACTACTTACGATATATTACACTAAGAAACAAACACTGTACATCGTACGACGCATGTCAACTTCAAACGGGTAAACAACAAAATCAACGACTTTTGAATATCCAGTCCCAATATCATAAACAAAACAATGGAAATATTAATTATATTTAAGCTTTAATTTACTTAATTGACAACAGCTTGACGTCGAACGTGAGAGTGCTGTTGGCAGGGATCCCAGGTAGAGACTTCTTTCCATATGCAAGTGGAGCCGGAACAATTATTCTTCGCTCGCCATTGGCGGCCATGCCCTTAACACCTAGATCCCAGCCTATTTGACAGGTTAGCATGATCCTAGTTACAAGAAAGACAGACATACCCTTAATAACCTCGCCTTTGCCGAGGGTGAAAACAAATGGCTTGCCCTTGGTATTACTGTCAAAGACTTTGCCATTACTGAGCTTCCCGATGTATCGCACACCGACCTTCTGGCCGTTTTTCGCACCGGCGCCATCACCGACTTTGCGGTCCTCGATTGTGAGACCGCCTTCAAGCTTCTTAATCTGAACCGTCTTCGTAGGCTCAGCAGTCTTATTTGGTGCGCCAGAGCCGGTTGGTCCCTGCTCCAAGTTCTTGGCGAACGTTACCTTCTTGTCCTTCGGGCTCTCCTTCTCCAAGGGAGCTGGCGCCGCGGAGCCATCAGCCGCCTTCAACTTCTTCGCCTGCTTCTTCGAGAGCTTTTCAGCACCCTTCTTGTCCTTCTCGATCAGATCATCAAGGCTCTTGTCTGTCACCTCTTCGTCATCGGCCGGTCGCTTGCCATTTGTCTTTTTTGCTTTCTCTTTAACAACGGCCTTAGCTTCCTCCTTCAAAGCCTTGGCTTCCTTTTTAATCTCCTCGTCGTCGCTCTCCAGCTCCTGCATACGCGGATGTTCGTCAACGGAATCCAATTCGTCACTCTCATCCTCGTCGCCATACGCGTGAATCAGCTCGTCCTCATCGGGGGACAAATCGTAGTCTTCATCGGACTCGGATTCGGACTCGTCATAGTCGTCTTGTCGGTCGTAGGGGTGGTCGACGTAGTTGCCGATCAGGCAGACCGTGTAAGAACCGGTGACTTCGAAGAGAATTTCCTCATCAGGCGTAATCACTAAATCAAGTGGTTGTTGATAGAGCTAGACTTAGTTAGACAAAATTTCACCACATGGATGGAAGCAGCTAGAAGACTTACGGATTGAGGGGAGAGAGTGCAGAGAACGACGTCCTCGATTTCGTACTCGTCCTCATCATCATCCCCCTCATCATCGTCCCCCATCTCGACGTCAGCATCCTTCTTGCTCTCCTTGACACCATTTGTCTTCTTAGACTTCTTCTGCTCTTCCTCCTCTTCCTCTTCCTCTTCCTCATCATCTTCATCTTCATCATCATCGTCATCATCCTCCTCCTCATCACCTTCAAAATCTTCATCATCCTCATCATCCTCATCATCCTCATCATCACCAAACAACAACCCACCATTTGGGAAGGCAGCAGGCTTCTTCAAGATCTTTAAAGTGCTAGGCGCCTTCTTATCGTCCACCGCCTCTGGATCGATAGCCGCCATCGTGATCCGTAACGTAACGGGAAATTCTTCCTCGCTAGCCGTAACGGGGACGCCTGGTGGAACTTTCAAGGTATAGGTAGCGATTGGGAGTAGTCCTGACATTATTGTATAGTGTACTGTGCTGAATAAGTAGTAAGGCGGAAATTGGTGTGGATTGGAGAGAGAGAGAGACAAGAACGTGTAAGTTTCAGTTGAATGATGTGGGAAAACAAAAAATATTTTTTTTTGGTGCTCCCAAGAATTTTAATGGACGCGGCGCTCGTGCGGCACAGAGTTTTCCTCCCAACGGACCAAACAGTACAAAGCCCCTCGAGGCAGAACGAGAGCAAGATAGAAGGTCTCAAACCGAGTCATTATTGTTGTACTCGATTCAGCAATTCCATTACCAACATATATATATATATTAAGTCATTATCTTATACCAATCAAATACTCAAAATAAAGTAAGCAAAAAACTCCATCAATACCCACCACCTACAATATCTAACCGCGTCCCCATGTCAAGCAGTTATCCAAGTGCTTTACTAAATGTTAATGTACCAACCAACAAATTACGTGTCCCAATAAATATACAAATTCAACAATTAACATCCAGCGCAATTTTGTATATGCCACCGTCGTCGAAAGACTATTCTAGTTCAGAGTCAGAGGACGAGTCTAGAAGAGAGCCGTCGTTACCGCGAGAGGAGTCTGAGGTCTCCGATCCACCTACGAGTGTATCCTCTTCGTCTTTGCCCTCGACGTCTTTTGCGCCGACAACACCCCACTCTATACCAGTAACCTCACGGAGGCGCTCCAGTGTCCGCGTCATAGGTGTGAACAGTCCGAATTCTCGATGTTCGCCATCGTATGCATGAAGCATGCCGACAACACCGAGTCCAGAAATGCCGTTTTTGCGAAGGATCCACGCGCCAGAGTCACCGCCTGTTGCAAACATACCGGATGGCGCAGCGGCGACGACGAACTCGGACGATTGTAGCGCGCCGTCGGCCCAGTATATCAGCTTCGGACCGTTCAACTTGCCGGTGGTATATTTCGAGGTCGAGCCATACTTGAAGACTTCCAATCCGGGGACGAGCCTTTTGACGACTCCACGGACGGTCAAGTTTGTAAACATGAGCGATGGGTCGAATTCTGAGAAGGGAACATCGTCGCCAAGATTATTCTCCATAGGTTTGAGACCTTGACGACACCGGACAATGGCGACATCTGAGATCATACCGTTGCTGAGCGTTCGCTCACCCCATAAAACCTCGCCGAACCGGGGTGGGAGGGAACGGCCGGTAGTGCGTGGATAGTCGGCGTCGATAGCAGAAACAGCACGCTTGAACGCACGACGTTCCTCAGAGTGGGCAGGATAGCGGCTGTACTCCTTCAGAAGGGTCTCACGGTACATATTAATCAGAACCGGAGATGGGACAGAGACAAGCGGTCGTCGTACTGTTAGGTGTGAGTGCTCATTCACATACATACTATGAAAGGTTAGCTCTTACCTCTTGTTTCTGTGAGACAGACGTGAGCGCATGTCATAGCAAAAGCACTTTGTGAGTAGGCAGCGACGGATGGATCATTCGGGTCAACCTTTGGATAGACGTAGCCACCGAGAGTACCGCTCAGCGTTTCAGCGTCTTCAGTTGCAATCGACATCGACATTGGCGGTACTTCGGAGTTACTGGTACGGAAGGGCGCACGGAAACCGCCCATCGAGACCCTCGACGGCTTCTGCTGATGTCCATGTGTGGAAGAGGGTGTGGAGTGGCTACCAGCAGCGACCAGGATCCTGTTCTTTTGGCAGAAAAAGTGGATGTCATCCGCGACGTCGTACAATTCTGCAACGCTTTCTAAATGGGCAGGTGATGGGGAAGGGACACCGAACAAGACGGAAATAACGGCGAACGACTCAGAAAAACCGCGAGCGATGGGGGCGATGAATGCACCATCTTGCTCGGATAAGACTGGATACCGTGGCAAAATATCCATCAGATTATTGAGACGATCAAGTGTCTTCGACGCTGGTGTATCAGGTGTGCTGTACTCGTTGCCGACGGCAAAATTGCGTGGCTGGGGTGGAGCCATGCCGACTGCATACGCAGGCACGAGCTTCAACTTGACGCCGAGTTCTGACGCAGCGCGCAGAAGCACACTGCGTGCTGACGCGTACGGAAGACCGAGTAGCAGATTATCTGAGAAGTGAAGAACGACTTTGAGAGCGGTAGCGAGGGCTGGACAGTTGACAGGCGAGAGATGAAGAGCAGGAATGTTGTGGTGAGAGCAGGCCGTGATTGTCTGGCGGATGCACTCAGTGATGGTGGCCGCAGCCTTGGACAAGTCCATCATGTGCCGGCCAACTTGACTGAGGACTGATTTGACATCGCCCGCCAGCGCATTGAATTCTGATTCCAATGACCGTCTGTTTTCCGCGATAATAGCCATGCCTCCGGAAAGTGGAGCGCTCGGACGAAGTGGCATTGCGATGCCGGCCATAGGAATGCCATCGAGATTGCGCATACCATCTGGCGCGACAACATGCGCAGAAGACATGAGTCCGCCCTCATAGTAGTCATCGGCAATAGGAAGACTGAGACGCGAGCTGGCGATAGACTCTCCCGAGATGGAAGACGCCGACGAGAACGACGGCCAGGAAGCTCCGGACGAGGAAGTGCGGGTGGATCTGACCGACGGCGCGTAGGACCGCGAACCACCGGAATAAACAGAGTCGACTTTGCGGCCATCTGTCGCCTGACGATACGGCAGCTCCATCTCGTTCCACGGCGACGGGCGAGTGAACGGAACAACAGGGCACACCTCAGGCAAAGACAATCGCGAGTTTTGATTTGGCTGCGAAGGCGACTGCGAGGCAGCCTCGTCCTCCCGCGACTCTGGAGGCGCCATTTGGAGGCCGGACAAAGAGATGCTCACACTGAGATGGCAAGCAAAACGAGATTCACGGGAAAACTGAGGTGGTGAAAGTTGGCGATCAGTGGACGATCAGTAGGAGTAACCTAGGAGTGGAAAGGTTAGTATATCAGCATTGGGCATATTCCGGGGGTGAAGAACCAGAAGTGGACACAATAAGTGAGACTAAATGTACGGCAAAGATAGTCCCAAAACAGAGTGGTGTGAGCCCGATCTCGGCGGCTGCCTTCAAAAAAGAACTGCTGCGCTAATCCATATTAGTTCTAGTGGAGCCGTGCGGCACCAAATTCATTTGCTGGTCGGTAAATCTGCAAATAGCTGGTGCCATATACTCTTCAAACTTAGTATGGAAGATGCCATAATTTGGTAGACCAAAATATCAATAATAGGTGACTAACCTTTTCTGGTTTCGTGCGTGCGCAACCGAAGTTGATTGTCTGGAATTAAGCCAGCTCTTAATTCGATCGATCGCGAGTTCTGCATTACTGAATAAGGACATTACAACCGAATGTCGTGGAACGTTTTCTCTTAAATCAAATGACTTCGCATCCTTAATCCGTCTTGGCAACATTGCGCCCGTCCCTGCGCGTTAAGTTCGTCTAAATTATGAGTCGCCTCTTGCAGCAGCGTATGATATAATTTGTTCACTGTAATCAAGGTAAATACAATTAGATGAAGGTATGCATCCTCTCGATAGCCTTGCAAACGCCAAGGAGACATTCCGCAAATGATTGTACGTTGAGAAGTAATTTGCATAGTTAGATTTGTAAGATTGATTTGAGTGCATGTTACCCATATATCCAGTTATAAAGTCGTGCCAACAATGAAATCTCATAAACTATCGATGAGAAATTAAGCGGCCTTTAATCACCTAGATTTTAAGGCTTCAAACAGAAACTCCTTCCATCTCCGGCTTACCAGAACTGGATTTGGCAATATCGAAGTCTCTAGAACTTTTGCTCTCTCGACCAGAAATACCGACTCAGGGGTTCAAGCATCCCGGGCGCCGCCGAGTGCCCGCGGCGTTTACCAAATACTATGATATAAAATCCTGGACGCGATTCTAATCCCATAGGCGCGAAGTATTGGAATGAGTCCAATTGAATGAATTAGAGTACAATAGGTGCGTTCACATCTCTTGAATAGGCATGGAATCAATAATACTAATCCTTCATAGAAAGAATGACAGCATCAAAGCACTCAGCCCTAGAAGATATCCACACCAAGGTGGCCCTCTCGAACCGCGTCCGCGCGGCAGTCAGTTCGCCGATACTCATTCCTCCGGCAAACGTCTACCTCCGCGATGGCCGGTCGGCTACCATCTATGCATTCGTCCGGTCAGAAGACGAGACTGAAATCGAAGTATGCACTTCATCTACGGAACGACAAATCATCCCCGCAGAACATGTTGACAATATTGTGCGTGTATTGGCGAATCTGCTGAATCGAGAAATTGAGGGTGGGCAAACTTAGTATGTTGCTTCTGTCCATTTCCGCACCTTCCAAGCGTATATTCTTGTTTTGGCTCACATCCGCTTCAGTCCTCAGGAACATCCACTCACATTCAATGAATTCAAAAACTACTGGTTCGCGGCGTTCACCGCGGTAATGGTTTTAGATTCCCCAACCGGTTCGCCGGAGACGTTCACGTTCGAAGACGCAGATGATCGTGTATTGGGCACGTTTTACACAAAACCTAATTACCCGGGAATATGCGGCGGGATATGTAATGGTGGATTCTTGGTCAGCGAAAAGACTAGAGGACAGGGTGTAGGTAAGATTTTGGGGAAGCAGTACGTCGAGTGGGCGCCGAAGCTTGTGAGTTCTCGGTATCCAGTTTTCAGTAATCATGGTAACTAATGTGACTTAGGGGTATACCGGATCGATCTTCAATTTAGTATTCGAGACGAATATTGCGAGTCAGCGGATATGGGACAGCTTAGGCTTCGAGAAAGTCGGACGAGTAAAGAAAGTCGCGTGGGTCAAGGGCCATGAAGATAATGGTCCGGTCGATGCGATTATCTATGGCATGACGTTCAAGACTGATTAGTAGATGAATTTGGAGCATGTTTTGGTGGACTGCGGTTATAGATATTAATGCATGCGCAAGTACAAGTTATTCAATTTATTTCGCCAAATTGTTTCACGGTCAGAAGATGATAGAGTGCTGCGGAACTGCACAAATAACGTAACAAAATATTAAAACACCAGACAATGAAGTCCAAACAGGAAAATATATCAACACCCTGTGGCCATAGCTTGAATAATCATTCTGTACCTAGGGGTTGCGTCATTGCTCTAAACACTTCATAGGTTTCCCTTCAGCGTCACTAGGCCAAAGTCTTATGCAACAGATCTGCCATATTCTCTCCAGTGTGAGCACCGCATATTTCTGTAAACTCAAGAACATATTCCCGATACTGAAAATCAAGGGTCATCCAATGTCCAATCACTCCTAACATGGCTCTCGAATTATTGCTGGTCCAAACATCCAGTTCTTCAACCACTTGCACAGTAAATTCCCAGTCAATTCGACGAGCTAACCTTCGGCGGCCTGTGAACGGAAGTGAGACACCCGGTAGATCGTCGAATCTGCTGGAATGCCGGGGATTCAATTGCCATGAAGGCCATATCATCCAGGACCATCCAACGCACCAAATTCTGCTCTAAGATTTTCGCTACGTTATCCTTAGCATTTTTCCTGAACATTGTAGCAACCGATTGCTGCCTCATTCTCCTTTTCTCCACGCCAGGATCATCGCCGCCGCTAGATGGAATGCCATGCCTGTTAAGGTGAAGTTTCATGTTGCTTGTGGACGTCGCTCGGGCAGAATCTGTCGTCTTCCAATTACACATTGTGCATCGTATCTCCCTATCTTCTATTGGTCCTTTTTTACCTCGCTTTGGATACCATAACTTTCCAGGAAGGGAATTGATGCTGAAGTGCGACCACAGTGAGAGATTTTGGCTTTTGGTCGGAGGCGTTGACGACTGATCCGAAATGCGAGAGGATTCCGGCAGCTCTTCAACCGACGAAATTTGTTCCTGAGAACAGTCTGCGCTTGTAGGTCTGCTGAAGTAGCATAGCTTGGAGTCCATTGACTTGCCGAGTCTTTATGCGTAATTGGCTCACTGCCCTCAATTGGTAAATTCAATCGCGACTTCTTCGTGATCCGTTCAGACCTGCCTCCTCGTCACTGCCGTCATTAAGCAGGTGATAGTCGATTCTGTTAGGGTGCCGAAGACGGTCGGATATGGCAACGGATAACACGTCCACCCCGCTGACAGTTGAGATCTCACAATCGCTGTCAGACATCTTGTTGTAAGATAGGATATTGGATGAATCTCCAAGGGATTGAAAATTGGCAGAATAAGACGCGTCGTTGAGTTATTCATTGACGCGGTACTCCTTGACGCGTCGTTCAGTTACTCATTGACGCGTCATGATTGGCTAAATTAAAGTTCTGTTACTACGCTAGCGTTTTGTCAAAATTACGAGTAATATTCGTTATTCGTATTCGACGTTCCGAGATTTATTCCTTACGAATAAAGGAATTTCTGCGAATACGAATAACGAATACGAATAGAGTAAAATGTTATTCATGTCCATCCCTATATGTTAATTAAGCGCATTAGTGCAGATCGCGGTATTCTTTTATTATCTCCAAATGGAAAATCCATAAAAGCCTACTTCAGTGAAATTCCGGGATACATTAGTGCTTAACTATGGGACGAAATGTTTGGCGGTCAACGTTACCCTACCTTTTCCCTATGCTTAATATTAGGCTAGCTGAATTCGGTATGGTGCATCCAGTTTAGTCCCATAATTGTACCTGTTCCCTACAACGAGATTTTGTTACGTCAACAGAATCGTACATAGTCCCTTGAAAATGTAAATGCTCATAGCTGCTCTATTCTAAATCGTTTGCACCAATTTTTATTTGAAAATAATAAAAATTGAGGGACCTCTACCACGAAGAAAATTGCGGGTACGAAGGTCCTTAACTATGGGACAACCGAATTATTAAACACAGGGTTTTAGGGTTTTAAAAGGGTAAGGGTTGAATTACCTAAAATGGTTAGTGTATATTGTTATTGAAGCTAGTTTGCTTTAGACACAGTAACGCGTAGCTGACACGTTCAACGTCAACACACTTTCTCGATAACTACAATTGCACTAAATCCCACCAGTCAGTTAGAAAATATCAATGGGTCGAAGATCGAAGAGGTCACATAATGGAGAAGCGAATTCGAAGAAACGCGCTTGCTTTGAGTCATGCGAGGAGCAAGACAATCTTCATGAGAAACCTGAAACGACACGCGACGAAATAGAATTAGGAATTGAATCAGACTGCGAGTTTGAAGAACTCGAGGTTCCAGATGAAGAACTAGCTATGATTCAAAGCCTCAACAGTGAGATGGCCGACACAGCTCCTATCGATGCTCTAAGGATGCAGATAAGTATCTGAAGACTAGCTCCCGTCCTGGAAATTCAAGAACGTCCCAATATAGAAGATATACACAGGGAAAGGACACCACTGGCATGAAATCATTGTTCGAGTATTTCAAACGACCCGATAATGATAACTTAGAGGCTCATAACTTAGAGGCAGTAGCCCTTCCGAACGATCTCCAAAGGAAATGATTTCTGAGATTTTGGCGCATCTCCAGCAGCCCAACGATCAGAGTCGTGAGAATCAACTCGCGGTCATTCTTCGATACTATCAGACTCTAATTAAGAATGGCAATCAGAAGATGAATGCTTCTCGTGTAATCTCAGACCATACTTTCTTCAGAGGGGAATATATGGCAACAATCATCTGCACATGGGCAACGCTGTATGAGAATACGCGAACGCTAGCGCCCAAGAGTTTGAGAGGGAAGCATTCAAAATTCAGGTGTCTCTTAGTCGACGAAGACGTCAAAGCACAATGTTTGGCATTTTTTCGAGCGCTTCCACCAAATTCCAGAACAGCAACTAAACTACAGTACCATTATCAACAGGTTGTCTTTCCTTCCGTCATTGGAAAGATTGGTCGGGCATCAATATCTTTGACCACAGTGACAAAATATTTAGACAAATGGGGATTCTCATTACAGCACCACGCCCAAGATATTTATTATGATGGGCATGAACGAGAAAATGTCGTTGAATATCGCGAAAGCTGGAGTAAAATGATGATGTCTTTACGATCCAGGATGAAAGAATTCGAGGGTGAAAATTGCGAGAACGTCATACTTCCAGCATTGAAGTCTGATGAGAAAGAGGTTGTGTTAGTCACTCATGATGAAACCTACTTTAATAGCAATGACGACAAAGCTCGAACGTGGATAGCAAAGAATGAGTCTATCATTAAAAAGAAGGGCCAAGGAGTTGGTATGATGGTCTCAGATTTTTACTGCGCGTGCCACGGTTCTCTCAATGCAAATGGCGAGAGAGCGAGTGTGATTCTTGAACCTGGCAAGAACCGCCAAGGGTATTGGAAGAGTCCCCAAATGTGCGAACAGCTAGAACACGCCATTCAGGTATTTGAACAAGTTCATCCTGACTGTCTGGCACTGTTCTGTTTCGACCAAAGCAGCAACCATCAGGCCGTTGCAGATGATGCTTTAACCATTGATAAATTTAACCTGAATGATCATCTTGCAAAATCATCGAGTCGCCTGAGAAAAGGGTTCTACAAGGCGCCAGATGGCAACGTAATAGAGCAGGTCATGATTTATCCTGATGATCATCGCAGGTGCAGAAGCAGAATTGAAATTTCGAGATAACCCCAATCCGTCGTGCTGCGCAACCCACGTATTGTCCCAGCAATCTGACTTTTTGTTGAAGCCATCGAAGCTGGAAGAGGTCTTGCGCTGAATTCATTTTGCTTCTTGAAATGTGCATTATTTTTTTAACTCTTAGCAGATGACATATACGTGCAAACCTATGTTCAAATACGCTGTATATCTGCACAATATGTAACAGTTATGCGGCTCAAAATTATGAAACAAATAGAGTTTTTTTGGGACTAAACTGGATGCACCATATGATGTGACGAAGGGGGATAGCAGCCGAGATGAGTTTGCGCTCGCTGTTTTTTTGTCAGAGGTTGGGCTAGTGGGAAGAATTGGCCGGCCGACAGCCACCCGACCGCAATATTCGAGATCTTGCTGCAATCTGCATCCCGAAATTGTAGCAATTTTTGTTGAACAAATGCATCAGTAATTATTACAATAATCATATTACAATTTAGATAGCGGATAGGTGGTCCCTATCAAAAGGCGTTCTTTGTAAAGTAGATAATTACTGGTGTGTTGAGCGTGTTTTTTGTGCTATGTGTGGGGCCGATGCCGCCAACGGTGCAAACGCGGAGAAAGGATAGGCGAGAAATGTCGTCATCTCACGCTGAGCGCAAAAAATAGTCTCGTCTGCGCAGCAGCTTTTGAGCAGTATATAAAGACTTGTCTACTCCCCTACTCAGCCGACTTATACGATTATTACCATCCCGTCTTTACTACTTCGTGAAATCGATTCTTTTCTATCCAAGGTAAGTTGCCATTCTTACTGTACCCGTACATGCTAATAGCTTTAATTTCGCAGACTATGTACGCACTGCGTCGGGACGGACGATGCGCCTTTGGCAGCCACTTATCCTACTCAGCACAATCAATACATGCATGGCCGGTGTTCGGCCCTGAAAGTACATCCTACGTCTCTGTCACGAGTTTTCTCCAACTTCTTCTCGATCGATGAAGAGAGAGAACTGGCTGACGAGAACCAGCGTGGCTGTACTTGACGGGTCGCTCTGAGAACAGACGGCACGAACTTGATCAGGATAATACCTGCGAAAGGACATGCATTTTCCTCCTGCTTTCTTTGCCCCTTTGTACGGGCATGCACTGACTGGTTGTCTAGTTCGAAATGTCTCCTCCTGCCGTCACTCTGGAAAAGCCGTACGTACCCGAGCTCAAGGCTGCCAAGACTGTCCCTACATCCTTGGATACAGCAAACAAATGGGAAACATTCGCCTTCGACCACATCCGCGAGTCGACTGTGTCTCGTGCGATGACGAAGCGATACTTTGCTGACCTCGACAAATACGCCGAATCTGACGTGGTTATCGTCGGCGCTGGCAGCTGCGGTCTCTCAACTGCTTACGTTCTTGCTAAATCCCGTCCTGACCTTAAGATCGCGATCGTGGAGGCTGGCGTTGCACCTGGCGGTGGCGCCTGGCTTGGCGGACAGTTGTTCTCTGCCATGGTCATGCGTAAGCCCGCTCAGACCTTTCTTGACGAGATTGGAGTGCCGTATGAAGAAGAAGACACATATGTTGTCGTGAAGCACGCTGCGCTCTTCACGTCGACGTTGTTGTCCAAGGTTCTTTTGTTCCCGAATGTGAAGCTTTTTAATGCAACAGCCGTGGAAGACTTGATCACCCGTGTCGATCCGACTACTGGCGAGCTTCGTGTTGGGGGAGTCGTGACGAACTGGACACTCGTATCTATGCACCACGATGACCAATCGTGCATGGATCCGAATACTATCAATGCCCCCGTCGTCATATCTACAACGGGGCATGACGGTCCTTTCGGCGCTTTCTCGGTTAAACGTCTCGTATCAATGGCTGCCATTGAGAAACTTGGAGGAATGCGCGGATTGGATATGAAAGCGGCCGAAGATGTCATCGTCAAGCGCACCAGAGAGATTGTGCCTGGGTTGATTGTCGGTGGAATGGAGCTTTCCGAAGTCGACGGTGCGAACCGCATGGGACCCACATTTGGGGCAATGGCGCTATCTGGCGTAAAGGCTGCTGAGACTGCATTGCAGGTTTTCGATGTTAGACAGAAGCAGAACCAGGAGTAGTCCGTTTCGTTATAGTATTGTAGCCAGCTATAACTCTGCGAAGTGATTTGCTGTGTGCCTTATTGCGCTTCTTTATTATTTTTTGATCTTCGTATGAATTTGTGTTAACAGATTATTGTGCTTTCAAGCAGTCTGAATATAACTTATACTTGAATTGATATATCTTGTTGGTTCACGCACTACATATAAATTAGGGTATGGGCTTTGGGTGGGGATGAGAGTCCGACTAATCCTCTAGAACAGATTCGAAGATGCGGATGCTTCTTCAGCGTCTTCCCTTACAACTGGTTCCTCAATTTCCAACAATTTCGTGCCTGCGCGGACGCCCACGATTTATGACCTGTTTCTCGTAGCTCCCTCCGCAATTTTTAAGACCTCCTCAGTACTAAACAAGAATTTCCCGTCTGATTGTACTCTTTTACCCCTCTTGCGAACCTTTCAGCTCAGTGCCTTAAGCAAGGAACAATTGAGATCCTCTTGTTTCTCATTTTCCGGTTATTGTATCGCGCACTAACTATATACAATTGAACTGACTGGAATATTTAGTCTCGGTGTCTCTTGAGAGCGGCTCAGTTAAGTGCATTTCACCCCCTTAGTTTTTCCTCCCAACCGCCCAGCGCGGCCATCACTAAATTTTTATGCGATCCTCACGTCTTCTTAACCACTTTAGCAAACATCTACAAGTTACAACTGCACAATGACAGACTCAACAGAGTCGCCAATCACACCAGCTTCGACGCTAATTGTCGACCAAGCACAGGCAGCGCCATCCTCCCAAAAAGGCTTCAACAGAAAGACATCACATCGCTACCGCTTGGTCTACAGATCACAGGAAGACCCGCTTATCCACGACCCTGAGGCGCCGACCGGTGTCTTTGTCGAGATTCAGAAAAAACCAAAACGCCGTTCCCCCCATACTTTTGACGATGCCGAAGAGCGGGAGGACATCAGGACGCGCCCGACGGGCCCGTCCCAGATCAAGACCTTGCAAGATTTACAAGCCGAGGCGGATAGATATGATGGACGGAGAGAAAACGAGGGCGAGGCAGCCTTGTATGGGATTATGTTTGACGATAGTAGTTACGATTACATGCAGCATTTACGCGAAATAGGACGGCCAGATGCTGGACCGGCCATGTTCATTCCCGCGCCGTCTGTTCGAAGTGCTACGCGCCGCACGGCCGGTATTAAATTCAAAGACGAGGAGGAGAAGGACGAAGATGCGGAAAGGGTGTTACCTGCTGATGTTTTACCCAGTAAGGTTTTGTTGCGGAGGACGTACCAGGATCAACAAGATGTGCCGGACGCGATTTCGGGATTACAACCTGATATGGATCCTGATTTGCGGGAAGTGCTTGAGGCCCTAGAGGATGACGCGTACGTTGAAGATGACGATGCTGTGTTTACAGAGATTATCACAGAAGATGCGAATGCCGAGGATGCCGACAAGATTATTGCACAGGAGGAAGGAGTAGCTGACGTGGACGGTGAAGACTGGGAAGCCGAATTCGCAAAGTTCAAGATTTCGCAGTCCAAACAGCGTGCAGCAGACTCGGACGACGACTTCGACGAAGACGGGCTGGGGTCACTAGTGTCATTCGGCCGAGGCGCAGGTAAACTCAGAAAACCCCCTACGGCACGCACGTCTACCTCCGGATACTCCATGTCCAGCTCAGCAATGTTCCGCAACGAAGGATTATCCCTCCTCGACGACCGCTTTGACCAAATCGAGAAAATGTACAACGAGTCCTCCGATGACGATGACGATGGAAGCGCAATTTTCGACGAGAACTCGTCGATGGCTGGTACCGGCATTGGCAGCGTCGCTGGCGACGAGCACGACGCGGCAGCCATGCAGTCCACCACATTCAATGCCATCATGGATGACTTTTTAGAAAACTACAATGTAGTTGGCAAACGACTGGTACGGGAAGCACCGGCTATTGGCGCTGGTGTGGGCAATTCCACGAGAGGAACTAACGGCAAACTCCGCATAAACAAGAAATCCAGTCGAGGACTGGCGCAGTTGCGAGAGATTAAGGATGAGCTGGGGAAGCCGCAGACAGAATATATTAAACGACGGTATCGGTTGAAGGATTAGTTTGGTTGTATATACTGGTGTTTATCTCACAGATGCTGGTTATGAAAAAGTTCTTAGGATAATAAATAATAGAGGCAGTTATTTACCAATTTCAAATAACTTATCTGTTATCAAAAACCAACTCCTTACGACTATCATACCACCAAATTACGGCTGTCGGCGGATGACGGATATGGCTGATTTTATCCGCCAAAATATTCGCACGAATAAGAATTGGCGGATAATCGAATAACAGGAAACGAAAAGATGGAATTTGGCGGAGAGTATTTATGCCCAGGGCTATGATAAATGTGTTTGACCCTTCCCTGTCTTTGCCCTTTAGTTCCGAGGAACCTAACCCTGAACATACAAAATTCATATCAGTAGACGTTCGGTGTATGGTCTATTTCGGCCCATCGCACCCAAATATTGACAAATACTCCATATTCTAAGCGAATCATTAATTTGGTACCTAGAACTCTATCAAATGATGAAAAAGTATACGGCGAAAGACGTTATTTGGGGCTCATGTTTCCCAACGTTTGATGCCAGTTGTGCAAAATATATGGTGTATGTGTGGCATTATATGATAGCACATGCGTGCCTAACCCTGAAATTGAAAAAGGTTAGACCACCGGGAATCCGGTTTCGACCTGACTCACTAATATACTGTCAGGTTTGAGAGTCAGCCAGTTTTCCGTTGAGACCAAAGTTAATAAATAACTCAATTCGTTACATTCCGTAGTTTTTGTGAACGAATACATTATTACATAAAATGAAGATTATGACTTAAACTCAGTGAGTAGTATAGGCTTGGCAGAACATTCGGATCATTTGTGTCTATAAGTTTTGCTAGTGCAAGTTGCAGGGGACATTTTGGTACCAAGTGTACAGCCGTACAAATTGTACCACAAACACAAGACGCGGCGGATTAGTGAGAGAGGCTTAATTTGGATTGCGGGTCGTATATAATTTCCCACCTCTCTTTCGTTGTCATGTCTTCTAAGAATATCCATCCGCGATGGCATGCATACCTAGACTCTGTTAATGATCGAGTTGCATAGCGAGTATCGATAAAATCGATATAGAATGAGCGCGAATTGTAATGCATTCTAACTGGAGCGCGTGCACTAGGATCTGATCAACAAAAGCATACACCCGCGTGACAATACATAGATTGGATCTCCTTACTATTTAATGCTGACAAGTCAGTGAAGTTGGTGAATACGCAGTTCCTAATAATGAGCATCAATCGCATAGTCGAGGAGCGTACAAAGTACATGAATTCCGACGATGCCCGGACACGCGTGCGGAAACAACAAATCGCCAGTCTCGTCAGTCTTTATACGCGCCAACTAGTCACCGGATGTGGTCGCAGCAACGATGAAGAAAATTGCACAACACCGTTTTGCGCCTCGTCCGCTTCGTTCGCGTCTTGGATGGGTGGTCGGAAGCTGGCAGTTCACTCGGCGCGGGAGATCGCGTGGAGATTGGTCGCCTTAAACGAAAGGAAGTCGCTGTGTCCTGGAATAATCATACAGGAGAATAACTTACGTCCTTCCAGTACAGAGACTTCAGAAGACACGGATCAGATACTGGAGGCCATCAACGTGACCAGCTCGGATGGAAAAAGATTACCCGGGACCGGCAGCATCAATGCCAGATTATTCGTTGATCCGCTTGAAACTACGGTCAGGGACACAGTTCACAACGGCAGAACATTGGAAAATTTGGATTCCGTCGATGACCTTTTTTTATTGCGCCGCGCATCTGGGGATGTTCAGAATCGGCAATTCGTCACCTTGTCGTTGATCAATATCTTCTCATCCGTGGAGAAGTTGACGGCGTGTGTCAGCGCTGGACCGGAGATGTTTCGGATTGTGTTTCGATTGGTATGCGACACATATTCGGATCCCGATACGTTTGAATATGCCGAGATTGTCGACGCACTGACAATCGGGCTCAAGGGAATGCTTGGAAAACATTTGGCGTGGCGGCGCGAGGTCGAACAGACACCAGAAAAAGTTACAACAGTATTAGAGGAGTCGTCGATTTTGCAGCTTATTCACGCCACTGCTCTTGCGTCATCTATCATTTACCGATACGCAAGACATGTGTTGTTTACATCCCGCGCGACCACGACGTTAATGGCGGCAAGCGCGGCGTTTCATGCCTTGTATTCTCCTAGTAATGCGTCCGTCAGGGCGTTGTTTGTCCAATTGACCGAAATTCTCACGATCGATGATGCTGTCTTTCTCATGTTCGTCATGACCGTCGGAGATCAAGACGCCGATGATACCGTCGCCGTTCTAGCACACTGGGCGAAAGCTTATATCAAACTACATTGGCCACGGGGACAAGTCACGTTTGTCAAGCGTACAAGTGTCGTTGCAAAATGCGTCGAACTGTGGAGAGCGGCATGGAAGATGTCACCTGCGTACGTCAATGTTGTCGGGGCAATGGATGCAGTCGGCGAACTCACGCATGAATCGTATTTTGCCGACTTTGACACTTGCGATCGTGGAAAGTACTTGCATATTCTTGATTACGCACCGTATGTGTTATCATTGAAATTACGAGTGGAATTGCTGCGTCATCGGTCATTAGCTAGTATGATCGCGCGGTATCGACATGCCACGACAGTCCCGGCACTCATCAACCACGTAACTCGATTCTACCCTTCATCGTCGTCGCGCTATCTGCGGCCGAACATATTAGAAAACGGAATTGTTCCACCCCAAGAGTCGACTTCGTCTACCCCTCATTCAGCAACGCCCACAGGCCCAGAACGGCCGATAAGCAGTATTCGATCGCTCGTGAACTCGGCTACCCAACATGTCGCGATGCAGTACGCTCTCCAGCGATACGTTCAGCTCTACTTGATTCTAGACGTATCCCGAACCGATTTACTTGGCTCAGTTTTATCAGGCGTGCGTGCAGGGTTAATGTCAAATACACTGCACAAACCACTCAAAGTCAGATTTTACGGCTCAGGCGAAGACGGGGTCGATCACGGCGGCCTGCAAGTCGAACTCTTTGCCAACGTGGGCCGCAAAATTTGTGATCCCGAGTACGGCATGTTTACCATCGATAGCGGGACCCAGAGGGCTTGGTTTCATCAGGGATATTGTGATAGTGTGGATCGATTTGAAGTTATCGGCTCCACTGTCGCGTTGGCGGTGTATAACGGCTGTACGATCAGTGTCTCATTTCCCAAGATGATGTACATGATGCTGCTTGGTGAGAGGCCAAACAGGCCAGAAGATATTGAGGATATTTTCCCGGTAAGTTGTTCTACGCGATGTCCGGAGTCCTTCTAAGTTTATGTAGTCACTCGCTGCTGGTCTGAAATCGGTGCTATCCGACGATATCAATATTGAAGATCTTGGATTGACATTCGACTACACCTACACATCACTTGACGGGACCGTCACGGTCCCAATGCGCGGGAGTCCGTCTCCAGCCTTGGTGGACGCAAACAAGAAGGAGTACGTGGCAGAGTATATCGAGCACTTGAGCTACGTCACAATTGCACCGTTTTTCGACGCCTTTAAACGCGGCTGGAATAAGCTGATTCCAGACAAACTAACCAAACTCTTCACACCTGTCGAACTCATGGCTCTCACGCAAGGACAAGATGCACAGGACTTTGACGTCAGAGAGTTACAGAGGGTCACTCATTACGACGACGGGTACTCCGCACTTCATCCCGCTATCGAGTGGTTCTGGCAGATTGTCAAGAGATTCACGCCCAAGGACAGACTACAACTATTAGAATTCGTGACGGCTTGTGGACGGGTGCCGGTCGTGGATGGTATTTCGGGTGTGACGTTCGTGATTCAACGCAACGGGCCGGATTCAGACCGATTGCCGACGTCGTTGACATGCTTTGGGAGGTTGTTGTTGCCGGAGTATAGGAGCAAGCAGAAAATGGAGCAGATGCTTCGCACGGCAATCGAGCATTCAACTGGATTTGGATTAGTCTAATCGTGTCCTTGTATATAGTCTCTGAACAAATGATGTATGATACACAAACTAAATCTTTACTTCGCACTAAAGGACAATAGCGCAGCCTTCAAATCTGCGATCAAGTCATCTGCGTCCTCCACACCGATCGAAAGACGAAGTAAACTCTCCGGCACGCTCGTATCCGTCATCGCTCTCCATTCAATCAAACTCTCCACACCGCCCAGCGAAGTCGCATGATGGAAGAGCTTCAATCTAGACGGTAGAGACTTTGCGACCTGCGCACTCTTGACCTCAATCGAGAACGTCGGACTGAATAAGCCGCTCTTCATCTGCTGTCTGACAAATTCTTCTGCTTGCAGCGACGAATGGTAGACTTTTGTTAGGGCCGGGATTTCGTTGTTCTTGAGAGCAGAGTCAAGCCACGCGACGATCTTCCCGGCATTCCTCGCTTGCGTTTCCACACGCAATTTAAAAGTCCGCAAACTCCGCAGTAGTAACCAGGACTCGAAATTTCCCGGCACACCACCGAGTAGTCCCCGATCCTGCAACAATGCTTGCCGCACTTGCGGGTCCTTGGTGACGAGCACTCCGGCAAGCAAGTCCGAATGCCCGCCGAGGTATTTCGTCGCCGAATGCATGACCATGTCGACGCCGAACTCGAACGGGTCTTGCAAAGGTGGCGGCGCGAATGTTGCATCGACGATGGCTTTCGCGCCGCGGCCGTGAGCAAACTCCACGGCTTTGGCGAGGTCTACCGACAGGCCCGTAGGGTTGATGGGTGTCTCGAGATGGACCAGGTCACCTGCGGACACAGAGTCATCGTATAATGGAACTTGTTCCAGGCCGGAGAAACGGGTGAATATGCGCGCGACACCGTGGCAGCCGTGGTATCCATCGCCGATCGACAGGCGTCTCGGGTTATAATACGCCAGTGCGCCGGTGTATGCAGCCAGGCCACTACTGTACACCACCGCGTGTCCGTTCAGTATTGCGGAGAGTACGGCTTCCACACGCTCGACGACTGGGTTGCCAAAACGGGAGTAGATGAACGAGCTCTGTTCGTCTCTGATTCTGATGTCGTATTCTTTAGCAGACTTGAGCTTGCTCGGGTCGGAGTTGTAGTGATATGTCGTGGAGACATGGAGCGGCGGCGCGACATCGGAGACTATTGCGTATGAGTCGTCAGCATGCACTGACAGTGACGCGATCTGCAAGTCGAGATCTGAAAGCCCGTTTGTTGACATTTCGTGGAGGATATGCAAAAAACGCAACTATACACCTATTTCAGTTTGTTATCACTTTACGTTCAGAAAACGGAAATTGAAAGGAGAGTCAAGTAAAGTTTAGATGATCGAAATCTGTCAGAATCGTTTATTTAAGTAGTCTAGTTGTACGCCGAAACCGATGAAAGTTAGTCAGAACGCGACGCCGGGACAATTATTTGAAGTCTAGCTGGATGACACCTTACCCTACGGTAGCGGTGAGGCATCAGAGGTAAACACACCCTTAATTCGCTGAATCTAATCGCTCTGTAACGCTCACTAATCCTAGAATATCCCACAGTGAGAAAAAATGCCGACTAAACGAATATCTCGATATAGCATCCCTTGGTCCAGCTTGATGTGTCATCGCACCGCCATACGCACCGCCACATGCGCGTATCAGACTTTAAGTTTTCACCGGAGCTAAGCCAGTTCTTGAAGATTCTTCCCGCTTCGCCACGCAAGGTCGGTTTAGATTTAACACTGCCCGTGCGAGCCGGCCAACGCCGGTTTCTTTACATCACCAATTCCGCTTCCATATCCAATTATTCAATCGACAAACAGATTTTGGTGTATGACGGTACAAATCTATCTACTTGCTAGGTTAGATATACTTGACAACTGGGCCTGACTGACAAGAGCAGACAGTGCTTACTATACGCGAGCCGTTACGATAAGGTAACAGTATAGTCAGAGCGCACGGTCACCCACTACCTTACGCGAAGCTGATGAATAGGTTATCATCATCTTCATTTCTACAATCTCCTGCTGCTATTCTTCTCAATCCTGTGGCTACCGCTGCATTTTCTCCTCAAGCCGTCTCGTCAGCAATGCTCCCATCCACTGTCCGTCGAACTTCTGCGGCCATCCTCCCCAATCCAGAACTAGTCGAAGACACAATTGCGTCGCGCACCGACAGTATTCCGATGGACAATCTTTTACGCTCACCAACTGACGGCAAAGTTGTCTACCCGGTCACCATTTTAGATCCAAGCACACAGTCAGCATCGTTCGCCACATACTACACTGGTGCTATATCCGCGGTGTCGCCAGCGAAGATTCTAGGTCTGTCGGTATCGCTGGTTGCAAGTATCGTCGTATTCACGTACGTCGAGCACGACTTCAAATTGTCACCAATCCCGCTTGCGTTGTGCATCAGCCTTTTCTGCGCGTTCTCGCTCCGATTTTTCATTCCCGCGCGGTTTCTCCTCCTTACGTCGTCAAGCAACTCTGCTAGTACTGTTGGAAGCCATTTACAGGTCGCTGCCGTCTTCTCCGACAAACAACGAACGTACCGAGCATTTGCGTTGGGGATATTACAAGTCATTTACATCACAGTCTTTGCGTTCTCTGCCTCTAGACAGAGTATGACCTCTATGCATATGAATTACTTTTCGGTTCTGCCACCGCTCGACCTTGTCCTTCAGAAATTTCTGCTCAAAATCCCAGTCAAAACTACTCGTCGAGCTCTCGTCGGCAGTGTTCTCAACGTCGCCCCGCAAGCCCTAGCGCTCCTCGCCTGGGATTGGGTTGTCGGCTTCGAAGCCATCCCGGTAGCTGTAGTCCAAATGCTATGGGTCTATGTTATCTACCTCGAACAAGCAGCCACCGAAACCGCGGCATGGCTAGCATCAGTCTACGTCGGTTTCTTGTTCTCAGTTGCGACACTAATCCCGTTGACCATCGGAGCCTATGTCTACGAATCCTACTACCCATTCGAAACCAGTGCAGAGCCTGTGTCATTGGCAGTTTCGAGCGCTGTCACTATTCTTCTTGGAATCGCGCTCGGTGTATTATTTTTAACGTCTGGGTTCTTGGTTAAGTGGTCCTCCTCCGCGCATATCGTCGTGCTCGTGTCCACCGCGGCAGCGATTTTGATTTCGGCATCGGATGCTCCTCTGCCAGGATGGGCTAAACTCACGGCATTGGGCGTCATGACGATCGCATGGGCTGTGTACGTTAAGTAGGTGCTAATCTTATAAGTACTAGATATAAATTGGGACCGGTAGGCAGGGTATAATGTTGGTTTCTTTCTTTGTATTTATTGTATGTATGTATGTATGTATGTATGTAGATCGGAGTAGGGTTGTTCAAAATAATCCGTTAATATCGTGAAGACGACAGTCGTACCTCCGTTATACGAAGTGTACCACTAGTCATGACTGCCAATGATATCAGACAATGTAGATGACTATATATGTACAAAACCTTTTCACACAACAACCCCCCATCGAATCCTGATACAGCATGCTAGATATACAACTATAACATATTCCCTGCCACAGCACTCCTGTTAGCAGCGTCCCCTTCCTCCGCGCTATCAACAAAGCCTGGACTATCCCTCTTCCTCTTCTTCCATACATTCTTATCCCACGGCGCGCCTCCCCGAGCTTTCGGTGGATTACGCCCTTTTATTGGTTTTTGACTCGGCAACAACTCATCACTCTCCTCCTCAGGCTCTGTCAACAGGTTCCTAAACACGAACCGCAGAACATCAGTCCACGATCCCTGTTTATGCATATCCTTCATCTTAATCATCATGCCGTCATATGCTAACGTCAATTTCAACGAGCGATTCCAATTCTCAGCATCCTCCTGAAAGACGCTGCTCATGTTCCGCAGCAAAAACATCCCGTGTCGATCTTCGCGCAGCCCGCGCATGCCGGATAATCGCTCACCCGCCGAGGCGGCGAAGAACCGCGGTGATACGGGATAGCGCTGGGAGAAATGTGTGAGGAAGAGGTTGCGTGCGTTCATGTGTCGTGCAACTCCGAGGGCTTCGGAGACAGTTGAGTGGCGCTTCGAGATCGCGTCGGCGAGAAGTGGGTCGTCCATTGTGGCTTCGTGGATCAGAAGACTGGTGTTCTTACCAATGTCGACGAAATTCTCATTCGGACGCGTGTCACCCGAGTAAGAGAGCTTGAAACCATTGTGAAACTCGATCGAGCCAGAGTATGAGTCTAAGCAATGCACAGCCTTCACGACTCGGATTGTTGCGATGTTCAACGACTGACTGAGATCGCTGAAGACGGACGCGAAATGTGGAGTGTATATCGGCGATTCCTGTTCTCGAAGAAAAAATCGTGCGTCAATAAATCGCACTCCGTCAAGCAATCCTGGGTATATTTGTTCCCATTCTTCAAGCCAGCCAATTGCCATTTGGGGAGCAACCAAATACAATGTATTGTCATCCATAGGAGTGTCGCTCAAATGTGCCTCACTTAGCCGCTGAATACGATATCTCGTAAACGCTTCTTGGCGCGCCTTGACAAATGTCAACAATCCGAAATGATGGTCTCCATGCATGTGACTAATGAACGTCAACTTTATTTCTCGCAGTTTCTGGTCGACGCCGTCGGGTCCAGGGCTGAACATGCGTGCCAAATTCCCAACCGTGGACTCGCCACAATCGAATAAAATCGATTTCGTCATAAACGGCGCATCTTTCCAGTATCTGCGCTTATAGTTCGGTGGCTCGTAAAACGGCAGTCGAACGATGGTGCCAATGACGTTGCGGAACACAGCAGGCACCGCCGACCCTGTGCCGACTGCGATAATCGACACGTTACCAAACGCTTTCTTGTCTTCGGATACTGCGATACCTTCGCTTTCATTGTCGCTGCTGCTACTGCTACTGCTCACTTCGCTCGGACTATCACTCGTGTACCTTCCGCGCAGCGCCACGTGTCTCTCTTGTCGTTTGTAATATTTGTCTTGCGAGACTTTTATTCGTTCGGCCAGATCAGGGGCCCGCACCATGATATCACTCAACAACTCCTCTTGCATGTCTGCCAGCGCGGCATAGTTCGTCAACGCATCCTGCGCAAATTCAGACGCAGTTGATTCGACTGTAGATCCTTTGACTCTGTACTCTATACCGGTCACCAGTGGAATAGCGCGGAATTCCTGGTTCTCGATCTGTGGTTCTGGCGAAGGCGAGTTACTCGGCCGCGTAATTCGGGCGACAGCTGGTGGAGGAGTAAGAGGGAGATATTTCTTTGGTATCTGACTGTTCGCACGAGCAGTGTAGAGTTGGTTGAAATTTTCTGGGGAGACGAGTCGGAGCGCGGCGTTTAGCTGCGCGCTTCGTGTATGGGATATTGAATCAGGAATATAATCAGGGTGCCCAATGATGTGCTTCTGCAAGTTAGCCTCAAGTAGAATGGTGATAAGACAATTACACTCGTACCTCACACTCAGGACCAAACTGTTTCATAAACTCCGTATATTCTGGACTGAAAGGGTGCACCTCCCGGCCAAGTTGGTGGACAATTACGGAAACAGCACCGGCATGCCGTGTCCCTGGTAATCGATCAAGTGAGTCGACCTTCGTGCGCATCCCCATCTTATGCTCTGCATAAGTTGGCACGTCGGCCAACCAATTTTTCTTCTTCGCATCCTCAAAGTGCCTCAGTGTTGGTATGTCAAGATAGATAAGACGCTTAATATATTGGTCCGGATCTAGTAGCATGTCCGTTGTCACGACTCGCCCATCAGGAAGCGTGTACGAATTGCCACTTATAATTGAATTGCGGGTATTGTCTTTCGGAATACCCAACTCATCTGCCTTCCGTCCGTTGAATTTTCCTCGAACAGTATGTGGCTGAATAATATATGACATTGACGGTCCCTTGTCTCGTCTAACATCCGGCGCGCGAATTAATTGATCCTTAGAAAACCGCTTAGCCGCGTATGCGATTTCATCAAAGTTATTGCCAGACTTCTTCGTCAGCGGAAACATTGCGTTGAGAACACTGGTTATATATTCGTCCAACGCTTTGGCGTCGTCCGGGGACACACTTCTGTCTTCCTGATTGCCGAGCGCAACCGGCACCACGGTCATAAAATCGTTCACAATATCCTCCGCTGCATGGCGTACGGCAATGTCTATGCTATCCCTAAACACCGCATGTCGTAAGGTAGCGACAGCCCATGCAATATTCTTGTCGCCGAATATGGCTAGCTGCTGCAAGCCCTGGTCAGCAGCTGAGAGCAATAGGCCAGGTAACCCGCCCATCTGGTCCACGAAGGAAGTTTGTCCAGTCATAAAGATCTGTCGAGCGCGCGATAGCTTCGACCCACGGCTAAGGAGGGCACGTTGGGTGCCCTCTGCCACACGGCCAAACAAGAACCTATGGCCCGAAAAATCGCATTGGAGAAGTGTACCCGCTAGATCCGTGGTCGGATGGACCGCGATACGTGCGGTGAACATGAACGGCACGCGCGCGTCGCTCGAGTTGTTGTCGCTTTCGCTTCTCTGTGTGCTGCTATATCTGCTTGCAGATATTCCGGCGTACCACCGGACTGTTGCGACTCCAACTGCGACGAGGTGGCGGGAACGCGAACTCGGGAGCGCACACGAGCGCCGTCGAGCGGCACTAAGCGGCGGGACGAAAGTGCGGCGGAACGTGATGATCGGTGTCGAAAACGTGCCACCCGCCTCGTAAACAAAGAAACAGGCCGGCTGTGTGCGGAACTGGAAATTGATGTTAGCCTAGTGTCGCGTCTGATATCGAAATTTTTTTGGCTGAGCGGCGGGCAGTTGGGAGTTGCCCAAATTTTGTAATGACGACGCCAAGGGTTTCGTATCGTTGCGGCTTACCCCTTATTCCTTCAACCGTGAGCATATTTGTTGCTGATCTTATGGACTGTAATTAATGGTTTCTGTCCAAGTAGTCGCCCATCCGACAAGTGATCTCGATTCTTCGCTTCTTCGTCTCAACGTCTCCGGTGCTGAATTCCTTTTCGGCCGTTTCAGTGAAGGCATTCACCGTGCTCTCGCGGACCATGGTCCCGTCAAGCTTTCGCGGATCCGTGACGTCTTCCTGACAGGGCAAACCACTTGGACTCAACTCGGTGGTCTGCCGGGCTTTTTGATCGGTGTATCGGATACTGCAGTAAGAAAGCGATTGAGTATATTTGGAGGCCGGAATTTACGGTGGGCGATCGGGACATTGCGTGGAGTTCAGTTTCGGCAGACGATTGACGTGGATCTGAGGTATGCGGAGAAAGAGATCGTCAATGAGTTCATGACGGTCCTTCCTGTCGAGCTTGTCTTAGACAGCGTAGATCAATTAGTCGATGCAGCCGACGACGGACTGAGTTGCAAGATTGAAAGTATCTTGGAAAGGATACGATCCACCGACGACACCAAATTAACCGTTCCAAGCGACACGCTCACTCGTCGGCTGTTGCTACCGGACACTCGCAGCTCGTCCATGTGCTATATCATACAGCCACATCCAACGCCAGGTCGATTGAATGTCGTGCAAGCACAGCTGCTCGGGGTACCACCTGGTCCAGCATTTGGACAGTTACGCAAGGGATTGCCTTTTATTACTGCGTCCGGCACGGTCGTCACTCCAGAAATGGTGATAGAGCCTGCAGAACAAGCGGAAGGGGTCATTGTATTGGATTTGCCTACGCATGCCTTTATTACGGCCGCGACGAAGGTAGATTGGTTGCGTAAGGCACAGACCAGCAGTCTGAGCGACACCTGCAAATTGTCTACAGTCATGCATATTCTTGGACCCGATATTGACCCATATTCCGAGCAATACACTCAGTTCATGAAATCTTTTCCTTCGACGTGCAAGGTAAGTCTTCGCGTGAGGAACTTGAAACTGCAACTAAAATAGTATATAGCATCTACTCGCTCATCCGTCTTACGTTCCTGACACAATCACTGTCTCACGTTCAGCAAGGCTTAGGACAGTGCTTGGTCTCCTCTCGCCAACGAAGTTTCCGCAGGCGCATAATGCAGCCCTACGTAAAGAGCTTACGTGCAGCGATATGGCAATAATCCCAGCAATTGCAGAACCACTGACATACAGTTTTGGTAAGACTGCCGTTCAAACCAGTACATGATATTTGCTAACGTTCCAATGCAGACCTTGACGAGCTTCGAAAGCAAATGTCGTCAGCCATCGCGGATGCTGTGCCGTCTTTGGCAGCACGCATAGTCCAGCAAGACGAGCGCAGGCAATCGTCACCACGAGATGTGGAATGCATTTGTATCGGTACCGGTTCAGGATCACCTAGCACATTCAAGAACGTAATCGGGACAATTGTCCGCATCCCGTCGCGTGGAGGATACGATTCTGTTCTACTCGACTGTGGCGAAGCGACCTACTACAGCTTACGTCGCATGTACGGTGCAGCAGGTGTTGTTGCAATTTTACAGGAGATAAAACTTATATTCATAAGTCACATGCATCCGGACCATCATCTGGGACTGCTGACTCTTCTGGACGCGTGGACACAAGTGATGGGAAGTGGAGTTATTTATGTGATTGCACCAGTGAATATCCAAATTTGGCTTCAAGACTGGAGTCAGGTTTATCCGAAGCTTACCGTTGGTCTGCGATTTATTGACGCAGAACACCTCACTGCCGCCAACTCACGGTATGATCCAACTTGCATCGAACAGCTCTACGACGCCATTGATCTGGCGTCAATTCAGACCATTCCGGCAGTTCATTGTAAGCCAGCGTACTCCATCATTCTCTCAACCTCCTCACAATTCAAGCTCGCGTACACCGGCGACGGTCGTCCAAACCAAGGCTTTGCAGCTGCGGCTTCGAACTCAACCCTCGTAATCCACGAAGCAACTTTTGACGACGTACTACTCTCCGACGCTATCAAGAAGCAACACGCAACCGTCACGGAAGCATTATGCGTTGCAAAGGAAATTCGCGCACAGAATGTGTTGCTGACCCATATCTCTCCGCGGTATCCTGTGCTACCGGAATTCATGTGCGTTGACGTGCTGCAAAGGCTCTTGTCTGCACGGCAAATTTTAGCGGACGAAGACGAACACGGGGAATTTTTGGTTCGCGATATTTCTGAGGATGACAAGAAATGGTGCGAAAATGTGAAGGTTACAATCGCGGTGGACGGAATGGTTGTCAAGCTGAGGGAGATGGGAGATCAAGAAGGATGGACCGAGCTGGTCGAGGCCGTTGGCTCTCTAGGCATTGTGCGATTGTAAGTTGTTCTCTATTTATGCATGTATATCTGCGCATACTATGACACTACCACTGAAAACGAATCGCAAGCGTAGTCAAATGACGTTTCTTGCACAGAGTTGCGGAATCGCTATAAATTTAAATATATGAAGCAGATCACATAGCGATGCTACGGTTCGGAGTGCGTCACAGAAACACCGGTATGAGCGACGCTGGGCCTAAACTAAACAAACACGAGCTGTCAGAGCCATATGCGAGGGGGACATTTGCCCCCCTTTCCTCAATACTATGAGGTTCGCGCATGTGAATGGCTTTGTCGAGTTGTGAGGTTTGGAAAGCCGTTTAAATACGTAGAGCATCTTTGTAAATTAATAGAAGACTTGTTAAATAATCGTAACGTGATTGATTGATTAGGTGAGTCCACAACGGCCAACTATTTGTGTTTCTCCATTTATGTCTACACCTGAACACGTCAATTTCAGGGTTAGGTGTGCACATAAGCATTTAATTTGCGAGATATATACCATATATTCGTGCGTTTGAGGAGTGAATTTCCGGCCCGTGTAACGACGAACAAGGAGCCAGAAAGAATTTCCACTATTCTTCAGTGTCCCGCAATATGGTCCTTTAGTTAACAAATAGTTTATAATGGTGTAGAAATTACAGAGTCGGCGCCGTAGGGGAACATTTTGTCACAGCTTCTGCACGTATTGAGGGTTAGGTAATCCCGTTGGCGGTAGAGCGGGTCGATCAGGCAAAGCCATACTTAGCTTAGATCGAGAACAAAATGCTATCATGGCACCGTCTGATTCATCAAGGCCGAGTTCCTTGCTCTTCTGCGACTAATTGGACGGGTTCTTTGGCTGGCCATGTGTTTTAGGCTAGTCAGGATTTCTCAGTCTTCCATTTTCGCTATGAGCGATCCTCAAGTGTTAGGGTCTCCGTTTGCAGTTGATTCAGCGACCTTGGTTCTTAGGCATTCGCAGGTAGAGTGGAGTATAATTGAATACGAGGGTTAGGTGTGCATAAACGCACAATAGCAATTACGTACGGCCGTAACTAAGACATGATTCCGCATTGTGATACCGGGATACATTAATTATCATCGATGGTCACAGAAATTGGTGCGTTAACTGTGACGGCTTTGGAATTTTCAGGACCTGGTTTAGTCAATTTCGCCGATTTTAAGGGTTAGGCCATGCCATGGGTGACCGGCCGCATGCTGTCGGTTGAGTTGCCTGCCATGTACAGTAGTTATGAGAATATGCAGAGAATTGGACAAACCTCTGGCAGCCCCTTGCCTTGCCTTTGACATGCAACAGTTTAGGGTCGGGGCTGCGCAACTATCCTTCCATGGGACACTTGCAGCATATCTGCAGACGCAGACCTTTAAACGACTCGCGAGTGGAATGCGAGTGACGGTCGAAATTATTTGTGCAGGTGGAGATTATTGCACCAAAATACTGTGCGCTAGGAAATATAAATGCGGTCAGCTATACTGATAATAAGTGCGCGGGACAGCTGCAACCATAGAACAGTTGCAAGGGATTTCCGCAAGATTTGAGGGTTAGGTGTCATCTGGACGTTTTGGCAGCGTTGCGCTTATACAGATGCTTTGTGGCCCGACTAAAGTACGAGCGGCGGTCAGCGTTCTTCTCGCAAAATCTGAGTGGAGCGCAATATTTGTTGGGCAGCGTCTGTTGGATCGGGTCTCACAGTAACTGTGATGCAATCAAAGAATCAGCTAAACTTGGCTTCGGCTAGATGCAACCCCGCCATCAACGGACGCGAACAAATTTATTGTCAACATTTGGCGATGAACCTGTCGATCTCCACGTCAAGCGGGGCAAAACTCCAAGTAAATTTTTGGCGTTGTGTAAAATTTTGCGGTTAACGCCCAGCGATTGATGCCAAGGCACTTGAACTCTGAATCATTTAGGAAGGAGATGCGGCGGGTCAAGTCAACAACCTAATTGTCACAATCAATGTGTTCTATATTCTATAGGTCATGTATATCGCCAAATGTATATCCATTAAAAAACGCCTAATAATGCAACACCCAAGATTACTGCCTAACCACAGCATCGGGTACAATATCCCTGCTAATCATAAACCTGTCCACACGGACCACTCGACCCGGGTCATTGTCGACGGAAATATCAGTAACGGTGTAGCGGTTCTTCAGCGACTTCAGGCTCGTGCCCGACAAGGCTGAACTCGAGCTGCCGCGAGTGCCCTCACTTCTGATGTCTTCGTCGTAGTAATCTTCGTCATCAAAGACGTCGTATTTGCTAAGACTGTGGCGGCGCGGAAAGGAGTACAAGTCATCACCGTCGTCCTCGTCGTCTTTGTCGTCGACGGATTCAGAGTCGTATTCGTCATCTTCGCTCTCTTCGTCGTCACAGGTTAACGCGCTGCCCACCTCGTCCGGCGTATTTTCGCAGAAGCAGTCCTGTTGCTGTGCCTGTGCGAGTAATTTCTTGAAGTCCTCGACTTCCCTGCGGACTTCATCTTCGTCGTCATCATCACTGCTATCCTCAAACACCCGGTCTTCGTCATCAGACCGCACGCCACGAGTGGAACTCAAGACTCGTGAACTAGAAGCGCAACTTGTGTCATTGCTTTCGTCGCCCAACCGCGTCAACGTCCTGCCGCGTCTGTCCATTTCCAAGTCACTATCCTCGTCGCTCTCAGACCCAGCCTCAGACTCGGACCGGTCCGAAAATCGATGATTATGGAGCGTCCGCCGCCGTCGTCTGCGTCTGCGGCGCTGAGAATTCGACGCGGCGCCCTCGCCCATTGACTTTGACTCGGCATCTGGACTTGTGAGTCGCGGCGCCGCACTGGTAGCGGTATGCAAGAGCGTCGACGTGTTTGCAGCACAGGCGCCAATACGGGACGCATGCACTGCTGCCGCGTAGGCGTTGGTGTGCTGAAGCTGTTGCTGCCGACGGAGAAAGTCGATCGTGCGCGCGACTTGGGCCTCTTGACGCTCACGCACAAGGTGAGCGTCGAAGAGGGCGAGGTTCGCGCGATAACGTGATGCCTGGGAGATTACTGTTGTCATTGTATGTATGAGTGTGAGTGAGGTGGACGCGAATATGAACCAGCTTATATCTGACTAAAACATTTTCAAACGAGCTGGGACGAAGATGGAGCTGCAGATTCGACTATGAGGTGGCGGAACCCGAGGTCAGGCGCGATATATGACAATGAACTGGCGGATAAGGACGAAATAGCTGTAGCATGCCTTGAACAAACCGAGTGTGTCGACGAATGAGCAGACTGCACCGTTGGGATGTGGGAGAGTCTTATGAGCCGGAGTGAGGATCGCGACCAGCGGATGTCGAGGTCAGTGTACCTTAGTGACTTGTGTTGGGGCTTCCGTTGCGGCACCACGTTGACTATGTGTCAGACCCGCGCCCTGAAAAGTTGTGGAGCACGACAATAAAATACTGGCCCAGTTCGCCAATAACGGGTAGGAAGCTGCAGGCGGAGAACCCACAATAACCAAGCTGAGGGATATTTCATTCCAAAGGGTAAAATGAAAACTTTGCAATCACGGGGCGTAAATATTAAAATAGCAGAGCCACGAGCATTCGACCCGCAGGACCATAGTCGTTGCTATTTTCTGTCGGGAAGGCAAGAAAACCTAACCAGGCCGGCGCCGGCCCGTGGCGAACCTTATTAGTGTGATCCCGGCGGTCGTCGTATAAGACCAGAGACGATAATCGGCTGAGGTAAACTCCGACACTCCGAGCCAAGTCACGGGGTCAGTGCGACATCGGCGATTCAGGGCAGTTTCCGCGATATCCGCATCAGCCGGCAGATCGGCACGACCTGTTCGCGAATACCCAGGGACTGACAGCCAGCCAGCGCATTATTGTCATATCTCCCTTTCGTCATGAATCACTCTGTCACTTATTGCTCGTTACACGTCACAACGCCCCTTCGGTTCGCACGCCAAGTCAAATGACTAGTCTTGGCTTTGGTTTAATGCATCCTGCACTGACAAGACATAACCAATCTTGTTGGTACAGACATAGTGTGCATACGCCATGCATGACAAAATTAGTTTGATGTACATTCTGACATGTTTCTATCTGCACCGCCGTCTGAATCATTCTCCGGTGTGACGGCGGCCGGGATTTTAGGCCGTTCGATTGCGTAATAAAAATATAAAATATTAAGTGTATCCTATTGTACACAACTGACAACGTTGATTCGTGCTACTGGTTAAGGCGCCAGCGCGTATCATTTGTATTATCAATACCTACTTTCCGAGACGTCTGTGACGCTCAGCACATCCTCAACTCATCGTCATAAACAAGTAGTGGTGACAGAATAGTGCCACGTCATTAATTAATATGCCACTTCAAATTCTTCAAGCGGATGCTTCGGCCTGCCGATCGCAACCCACGCTCTCGCGTCCTTTAAATCCATTACGATCGAAAAGACAGTCTGCATCTCTCCTAACAGTCCACGCCGACTGACATCATTCGTGCGACAGATCGAGTTTGGGTAGTTGTCCTCGTCCTTCAAGAACGCGAAGATTCTGTCTTTCTGCTGTGCAACGCTCAACCCTGCAACCTCGTTCTTCTTATCACTAGCCTCGACCAACTCTTTCAACCTCGCCAATCGTTCCGTCGTGTCCTCCAGCCATATGACTTCATGAATCCGCAGTCCGTCCTTCAACGCGTGGTTCGTATGATACAACCGCCGATCCTGATCCCGCTCGATAACGCCGATTCCGTAAGGCCCAATCTCCCAGCTCTCAGCATGCCCACCCTCCTTCCCGTCCGCTACACCAAAGTGTCCAAAGCACGCAGCGCCGCCGCCAAATTCCTCCGAAATCCGCTGCCGCGCGTCCGCAACCGACTCAGACTCGAGCACCAGCCGTAACAAAACATGCAGCGGCAGCTTGTCCGTGTCCAGATCCGTCGCGCGTAGTGCATTCAGGCACACGCCGACCTTCTCAGAGTTGAAGCCGATTTTGGCGAGCAGGCCTGCCTCAGTCATCGTCTTGAGCTTGACGCCGTGCGCGGGCGACCCGGCCGGGGTTTCGATCTCGAGCAGCACGAGATTCGCCAGCTGGGATGTCTGCCAGTCCCAGTTCTGCGCGAGCCATTGCGCACCGTCTGGCGTTGTTTCAGCAAATGTGGTGCAGCCATCCGGCGGGATGGGCACGTCCTCCACATCGTCGTCGTACTCAATGTCCGGTCGGCTCGATGCCGGTTTGGCTGCAAGCGCAATTTCAGACCGGGCATTGAGCGCAACAATGTCAAAAAGCGGAACGTTGGCGCCGTCGGCAATACCGCGCAGTTCGTCGTGCAAATGTGGTGTGAGTTTCTGGATCGTCGACGAGAATGCGGCAGCAAGATCTTTGACATCACCGGGCGACATGCCGGCATTGGCAAAGTATGTCGCGTAATTGACAAGACATGAGTGGATCTGCGAGCGAGCCAGAGTGCCGTGCCTAAATCCGATCTATTAAGGTTACTATGACAATCTTGCGCAGAACAAAGAGGTAGCATACGTCGTAGGACGTCCCCGTTAAATGTAATATGTTGACCATCTTCGTCGTCCCGTATCAGGAATACCAGTAAATGCGTCTTAAAATGCTATGCAATAAAAACCAGCTAGTCTTAACGCCACTGAGAAGGGGCGGCCAGGACGAAAGTTGACAATGGAGGGAAGTAAGCGTCGCAGTGACGTTGTTTTCGACGAACAGCGCTGGTTCTCCTGACCACACGTTGACTGGGAGATATCATGCGCCACATGACATTAGACCACCCGCCGCAACTGACTTTGTCCTTGACTAATAATTTTACTACATGCCCGACTTTTGGCACAAACCTGGAAATCGAAAGTATAGTTAAACCATTTTAAATATTTAACACTAAATGTATATCCACATTCCACCTATGCAACTGTATCAATAAATAAAGCATAAAACTTTTACACAATTTTCAACAACAAAAAGCACTGTTTTTCCGACTCCATAACACGTACAGTCCACACTCGTCCCAGACACACTACCACTCAACAACATTCGGGACACCCGGAATCTTGCCCTGAATGATCGGCCGCACAAGGGACGAACCGCCCTCCAACCACGGGAACGTCTTCTTGCGGTAATCCTCATACGCGGCAATCGAATCCTCACTCTGTAGCGTCAACCCGATATCATCGAGACCATTAATCAAACAATGTCTCCGGAACTCATCCACATGGAACGTGGCCAGAACTTCGTCGGTCTCACCGTTTCGGACCTCCTCCTTGACCAGGTCGACAGTAAGAGGCTTACCCGCCTCCGCGACCGGCATGATCTTCTCCTTGATAGTCTCGCCATCGATAATAAGGGGTAGCAAACCGTTCTTGAACGAGTTGTTGAAGAAGATGTCACCGAACGACTGCGCAATCACGCACATGATGCCGAAATCAGCCAGAGCCCAAGGAGCATGCTCACGCGACGAACCGCACCCAAAGTTGGGACCCGACACAACGAAAACCTTGGCATCTCGGTAAACGCCTTGGTTGAGGATAAAGTCCGGCTTCTCTGCACCAGTGACAGGATCGAAGCGGTCGGCATAGAATAGGCCGGTGCTGAGACCGGTACGCTTGATCGTCTTCAAGAATTGCTTCGGAATGATAGCGTCCGTGTCTACATTAGATCGGTGGAGAGGAGCCGCATAGCCGGTCAGCACCGTGAACTTTGGGATACCTGTACCAGAAGATGCTGCACCCGACGCCGCAGTAGTAGTTGTAGTTGACCCAGTGGCGGTCTCGGTCTCCTCCGGGACATCGGAGTCTGAGGTTTCACTGTAATCAAACTCAGACTCGCCAACTTCGGATGCTGAAGCAGACGATGGTACCAAAATCTCGATGGCCGCCTTCTTCTCGTCTTTATAATATTCCCGGATGTCGGTGATGTGGCCCGTAATAGCTGCCGCAGCGGCCATCGCAGGACTCATGAGGTGAGTGCGACCTCCGGCACCCTGACGACCCTCGAAATTTCGGTTCGAAGTCGACGCGCAGCGCTCCTGCGGTGACAAGATATCAGGGTTCATACCAAGGCACATGGAGCAGCCTGCCTCACGCCATTCGAATCCCGCATCAAGGAACAACTTGTCTAGACCCTCATGCTCAGCTTGCAACTTGACAAGACCAGAGCCGGGAACAACCATGGCTCGCTTGACGTTGGGAGCTATGTGCTTGCCCTTCACGACATTCGCGGCGGCCCGCAAATCCTCGATCCGAGCGTTCGTGCACGAGCCAATGAAAGCCTTGTCAATCTGGATATTCTGTATTGGCATGTTCGCCGTCAAACCCATGTAACTGAGTGCACGAGTGATCGCATCTTGCTTAGCTGGATTGTCGGGGTAGTCAGCTGGGTCCGGGACCGTGCTAGTAACAGGAAGCGCGTCCTGGGGCGAAGTACCCCAAGTGACAGTCGGGACAACGTCCTCGGCCTTAATGGTGATATCGATGTCGAACTTGGCGCCCGGATCAGAGTGGAGTGTTTTCCAGTACGTGAGAGCCTTGTTCCAGAGTTCTCCCTTGGGGGCCAAAGGTCGGCCTTTGAGGTACGTGAAAGTAGTGGCATCGGGAGCAATAATACCAGCACGAGCACCTCCTTCGATGGACATGTTACACATTGACATCCGAGCATCCATGGAAAGCTCCAGGATGGCTTCGCCGGCAAATTCAATGACGCAGCCAGTTCCACCAGCAGTACCAATTTGGCCAATAATATGGAGGATCAGATCCTTGGAGGTAATGCCCGGCCGGAGCTTGCCGCTGACGTAAATCCGCATGTTCTTTGACTTGTTCTGGATAATGGTCTGAGTAGCAAGGACGTGCTCGACCTCAGAAGTACCGATACCGAAGGCCAGAGCACCAAAGGCACCATGGGTGGACGTGTGTGAATCACCACAGACAATGGTGGTTCCGGGTAGAGTGAAACCCTGTTCCGGGCCGATGATGTGAACAATTCCCTGACGAGCATCGTCAAGGCCAAAGTAACGAAGACCAAAGTTCTTGACATTTTCCTCGAGTGTTGTGCACTGGAGACGAGAATCATCCTGCTCGATAAAGGTGCTCAAGTTCTTGTAGGTTTTGCGAGATGTGGTCGGGATATTGTGGTCGACAGTTGCGAGCTACGACCGTTAGCATTGATCTAGGATTCACATTGCCCTTATTTCCAGGGATACCAGTGACATGTGCGACATACAGTGCAATCGACTCTTCTGACTTTTCGGCCAGCATTCGTAAGGCCCTCGAATGCCTGAGGCGAGGTAACCTCGTGAACGAGGTGGCGATCGATATAGAGCAAATATGTGCCATTCTCGGCCTTTACAACATGATCATCAAATATCTTGTCGTATAATGTTCGTGGTCCCTCAACTGCTGACGGCATTGTGCGATCTGGCTGATGGAGTTCGGAGTCGTTGATGTCGAGAAAGTGGGGGACTGATGGGGCGATATAAATTCATCGGCCCGTCATCTAAGTCGCGCAAAGCAAGTTATCAATTAGGTGCATGGCAAAATTTTGAAATACCAATTTTGCACACACAGGTGGAGAGTGGCCGTGAACGTTAATATTTTTGTAACCTTAACTGCTAACTTAAAGAGGAGTTAGCCACATGTGCGGCCTTAAGGCGATGTTGTTATCTGACTGTTCAGAAAAAATATCTTTGCTAGTACTATAGCTGGATCCTTAGTGTGCCTTTGATAGTTTACCGAATAATGTTATTATTTCTAGTGGCCCTATCGCCGAGGGTCCTTGGCTGCAACAACTTAAGACATTGCTCTTAGGGCACAATTGCATGTTAACATTTGCACTTATAGCCAAGTTGGGAGCGATATCGGCGCACTCGGCCGGGCACTTAACAACCAACGCCGGTCTCGCTGTGGGGTCCCGTCCGACATCGGCGACAGTGAAAATTGCAACTGAGATCTCTGACTTCCATGTTGGATGGATTGCTTCTTCAATGGGTCATACCGAGATTGCGTCTTCAAATAGAACATGGTGTTCGCAATTGCGGGCGTGTGTAGAATGCAGAGGACAGTACCTTTGCTTTTCGGAACTGTCTAACTTTTACTACTAGGCCAGTCTCCAGCGGCGCCGTTTTTACCTTCAAAATAGCGCAATATTTATTTCTAGTTAGAACACTAGCGTCTCAAAATCAATATTCGGTAACACATAAGACTTACATACATCTTTACAACAGGCATACAACTTCGGGTTAGGGTGAATTTGTCCTGCGATGAGCCGCATTCAAGTTTATATAATTAATAATTATTGACTGTATATACTTTCTGTCAAGCACGCGAAGACCTAATGTCTGAGCAGAACGAATATTTAAGATTAAATTCTCTCACTGTTCTTCTTACATGGGGACGCTGAACACGAACGGGAGAATAAGGCTGGATGTGTCAGGAGGCTCGTTGCGGAGACGCCGAAGTTGAGAAAGTGTTTGGAATTTGATGGTATCTAATGCTCTTGACAATGCTCCTCGATTAGAGTATCTGCAGTGTTGGCCTTAGTGTCCACAACATTCGGAGTTCAATTGGGGAAGGTCCCGGTGAACTCAAGCCAGTAGAAATGTTCTGTGGGCCACGGTCCGCTACGACAAGCGATCCGAGATTGACTTTCGGCCAATTGGTGAATCTCAAACGGCAATACCGCTGCGATCGAGTTTACCACATCAGGTTTTAGGCATTGTTCCTACAACTACCTGACACTAAGTGTTCTGTCGAGACGGATGTGGGACACTGAAAGCTTCAGTTGATAGGTCTCGACGATCGACTCCGAGAGCAAGTTAGACTAAGCGGATGAGGATTTCACTTTCTCTCTGTATCATTAATTAGTTGGGAAGCCAATGTCATACATGATTCATAATACTTAGAATTTGCTTTTAGCGCTATCGCTAGTAGCTTATGTCTCTTGATGATATATCACGCAGTTATCTAAATTGCGGATGAAAGCGTTTGGTCTATGTCGACAGAGTTGTGACTGTGACCCGTACGTTCGTTGTGACCAACGAAGATGAGTAATATTAGTCTGGGGCTAGAAAAACCAAATTTTAGTAGTAGTGCCATAGCTTTCCCGGTCGCCATTCGTCCCCTCAATTGATCGGCGTTGTACTGCTTCGAGATCAGCTCTTCACCTGGTCTCGCGTATTCCCCGGACTATCCTGAAGATCTGCCGGATAGAAAATCACAAGATGTCTTACGACATACATTTAATGCCGGAAAGTCCATCTACGTCCTCGTCCACGGATTCAGGAACCTTGCAGCATCGAACTCCGGCGTCTGGAGACGGTCACCACTCAATCAGACGGTCGACAGCCCGGCGGCCAGGGAACCGAGGAATATGGAACACATTATGGGCTAATTTCAAAAGTGAAATATCACCTGGTAGTGGCGATATTTCAACGCTACAAGAATCAGATTTGGATCAAATCGTCAGCTTTCTTCTGGTTCCGTTTTCGCTGGAGAAGGTGTGTTCGTCTGACGTGGTCCCTATGCAAGCTAATGGTGATAGGTGCTATTGTTCGGTTTTCTGACGTGTCTCGATTCATTCCTATACTCTTTTACGATTCTTCCGTTGCGGTTTGTTCGTGCTACATATCGGATATTCACATCGGTCTTGTTTAACAAAACAATCTTTCTACGACAATCTCAGAAGATTGACATTGTCAAGGGCATAATATTGGTTTGTACAATCTACCTTTTATCAGGTCTTAATGCCAGTATACTGTACCACAATATCCGTGGTCAATCAGCAGTCAAGCTGTATGTCATGTTCAACGTCCTAGAGGTACTCATCGCATTTTATTGGTCTTCACCCTAAACTGAGCTAACAATCCGCAGATCGGCGACAAGCTATTCTGCAGTCTAGGCCAAGACATTACGGAGGTGCTTTTCTCCAATAACACTCTCCAGAGACCGATCCGTCTATATTTCTTTATCATTGTTTCCATATTTTATAACCTCATTCACGCCGCTGCATTATTCTGTCAAATGATTACTCTCAACGTTGCCGTGAACTCATACTCTAACGCTCTTCTCACACTCCTTCTCTCTAATCAGTTTGGCGAAATCAAGTCCACTGTTTTCAAGAAGTTCGAGCGTGAGAATTTATTTCAGCTAACGTGCGCGGACATCTCGGAACGCTTTCAATTGTGGGTCATGCTTCTAATTATTGGCCTTCGAAATATTGTGGAAATATCAGCTTCATCGACAGGTATCATTCCACAATCATGGAAAGGCATGAACACCATTCTCGGTGCTTTTTGCGGCCCAGCAATTGTTGTTTTAGGAAGCGAGGTATGCGTGGACTGGTTGAAACATTCCTATATCGCCAAATTCAACAAATTAAAGCCGAAAGTATACAGTCGATTTCTTGACGTGTTTTGCCGTGATCTTTTGCGAAACGGACTTTCGGGACAAATCAATCTAACGAAGCGTATCGGCGTACCGCTTATCCCCCTCGTATGCGTATTCGTCAAATCGACAACTCAGACGGCACAGCTGATCATATCTAGTCACTCTTTCCAAATCCCCACGCGCACTGTTGCGGCATTTGTACCTGGCTATGATGACGGCAACGAACTTGCAAGTCCACGCGCCACGGGATTTGGCGGCAATAAAAGTGCGAGCGCTTTGGTCCTTGAGTACGCCACGTCATATATGATGTCCACTATAGAGATCTCCTTATATTTGGGTATCCTATTGGCTATTTTTGCGATGTTCGTGTTATTTAGACTTGTACTTGGAACTGTGCTATTGGAGTACTGCTATCATCGGCTCGATATTCAACAATTTAAAGAAGCCAAAGCGCGGCAAAATTCAGTCTCTTCTGGTAGCGGAAAGCCTTTTGCAGATGAAAGGGTGAAGGGCGAAAGAAAAGGTGGCGCGTGGGGTCTAATTGATATGGGTGACGGAATTCGGGAAGAAGTTAATAAATTGGATGAGGATGACAAGGACGAGGTAGAAAAACAGCAAAGGAATAAGAACAAATACTTTGACTTGCAAGAGGTAGAACGGTTTAAGATGGTTGCTAAGCGAATTTGGTAGCTAATGTGAATTGATATGAATTGTTTTGGATGGATGAATGTCGGTTTTATGAAATGGGTATGATTGCTGGAAAATATTCAAGTTGAGTGTAAGACTACTTTAGATATTTCTTAGGAAGTTGTATTATTATAAGTTCTGTTGAGGCAGTGATCACGGTGTAATGGTTATAAAGGTGGATATATAAGCAAGCAAAACATATGTACAAGAACATATCTAATTCTAATTAATACAGAGTAAGAATTTAAGAAAACTATCTACAATAACCCGCATAATGTCTTGTCTATTTCAATGCCGATGACCCCATAACTTCACAAGGGAAAGGACACATACACCAACTCCCAGCTATGATACAAAAACTCAATAAAATAGTTGCGGCTCCAATGATGATATCAGCTCAATCGAAGAACTAGGTAGTACTGTAGCGGGCGCATAAACGAACTCGCTAGTCAAGGGCAAATTGGACGGGCTCATATACAAATAATTACTCTCGTCAGCTACCGTCATTGGTCGGTGAGACAATACGGTAAGCATATCCGGAATAGCCGGCAACTTCGGAGGTATACTACTTAAATATAGTTCGTTATTGTGCGATAAGTTGTACTGCGGAAAGCTATGAAAATCGACGTCGCCGTGAGATGAAAATACTGCTGGAACATACATATAAGCCGTATCATCCGGGTCGGCAATTTCAGCTTTAACTCTATGTCGGACACAGTCGTTTCGATGATCGACATCGTATGGCGAGAATTCTTCCATCAGTCGCTCCATCTCTTCGCTAAACCGCTCGCGACTGAGGTTAATGTAACGCAGGCTTCGATATGAGGTGTCAGGAATATCTGCCATCCGCATATATTTCTCCTGCCATCGAAGCTGTGCATTGTAGCCCTCACATCGGATATTCAGGGTCTCGCAATTCTGACAGGTCGGCATCCGTTCATCGCAACGTTTATGCCGGGCTCTGCAGGTTATACAGCCTAATAGTTCAGTTAACGCATACACACCAAGCTGTGGCCAACATGGGTTATTACCAGTCCTGGACCGAGGCTGGCGATCAAACCTCCGACGACGAGTAGAGTCGCTATCTCGTCGAGACTCGCGAACTGGTGCTGGTGAACTCCAAGTCATATCCATTCATTATATTGTGGGGAACGGAGTGAACCGAAATGAAATGCAATGAAAACGAACTAGTTGAACCTTGCGTGTGAAAGCGACAAAAAATGCAGGGAATCGCTCAGGATTTATAAGGTATCGTTCAGGCTAATGCAAGCTATGTGTGCCTATGTGGCCCGTTCGTGCGGACGGTGTGCGGATTTAGGTTGGTGAAGATTATATTCCCCTTTTCTGCACAGGACCAGCTATTACTTATCGCGCTGCCACATTAATCCATTATTTGGCTTCAATAGTACTTTCATAAAATATAGAAGTCCAATATAACCGGGATTCCCCGCAAACAGAGAATGTGATCGTCTGAGAAACTGTCAGGAACTAAAAAGTTGACTTTGCCACGTGGTCAAGTAAAATGAAGCTGAGATGCCATACAAGTGGCGTTCACGTATTCTCGCTATCTCTTCCCAATTTAAGACGCCATCAATTACACTTGCTGTGAACTCAATAGCTTCACGAATTGACCTGTGTTCGGCCCATCTCACAATGAATGGCTCAAGCAGTGGGGCTTGGCCCTTGATTGGGCAACTTAAAATCTGCAAATTGAACAGTCCAATAGTAATTTGAACAAGATAGAATGCAAATATCGCGTGGTGTGCCATTCTGCCCTCATTCTTTACGGGCTCAAGTAATGTAGGTAACGTCAACCAATTGTAAACATCATTTGCGTGCCTGCGATACCAGGTCTCAATTCGCCCCTAAAGGCCCGTGTTCGGCAGGAAGGCGTTGCAACCTTCTTGGACCCGCCACCAATGCCACGTGAACCACACAACGATCACGCATATACGCACAATTGGCTCTTCCTTTTGGCCACGGACTCGTCCGTCCTCGTGGCGTCTTCCATCACGCAGAAATTCGATGGAATATTCCATTCAGATTGTATGACAGAAACAGTCCTTCGCTTCGTAGTTGATAATCCGACAACGAACTTACTCCGCTCTTGCCAGTTTGAGTATTACATTCGACTCACAGTCGTACAATCCCGAAGTGACAGAGTAACTATCTCGAGTGTTGAGTGCTGTAGTATATCGTCCCATCATCCCTTTGGCAATTCCCCGATCCGCCGGATAAACGACGCAAATTAGATGCTGCGACAGAATGTCAACATCTCTCTGTCGAATTTTAAATTTCCTAATAGCCGAAGTATACCCGCAGGTGATAGTGTATGTAAGGTAAACGTAAAATCAGCGCGCACGTGGCAACTGGGATCGCTCACGTGGCAATCGTCTAATGCATTCGTGTAGTGATATCTAATAATTGCAAGTATTAATTAAACTAAAGTCACTGATTATCATGGACATTCAACAAAAGATAAATTGAAATGCCGAGTAAATATGGAAACGAGCGAGGCCGCCATGTGTGACGAACAGCCGCAATTATCCGGCTCCTTGCGGGAATATTGGCAGTGTGAAACGAGACAGCGATGTGACGAAGGTTTCCTAAGGGATCGGGCGCCTGGTAATATTATCCTGACTAGGTCCAAGAATTAAGTATAGTTTACCTGCATTTGATTGCTTTTTGAGAGTCAATGATTTGTTGAGGGTTTGGATTCTTGATACAGCAACTTCGGTCACCGGGATCACAGCAGTCTATGAATTCACAGATAAATCACGGCTCCTCGAGGATTTTGTTTACATGTGGAGCCCGTCTTAAGATGCGCGGCGCGAATTATAGATTTGGATGCAGTGACTCAATTAGCATTATTGATTGTTTCCTGCCCTTTCTGGGGTTGTCAGCTTTTGATTGACTGGCGGCCTCACAGCACAGAGCGACGCCCATTGGTCCCTACTAATAGAATCTGAACTTTTTCACGGATTTCTTTCTCGTTGGAGTATCTGTTCGATCATACGAGTGATATTTAGTTCTTAGAAGATTAAGCATCAATTTAGTTACGCGTTACTGAGTTGCTTTTCATCCCCTTGAAAATTTAAATACAATGAAGACTCGCCCGTTTCGGAGCGCTTTTGTATAATAGTCTCTAAGTCCGCAATGCTCGCCGTTTATAGATATTTATCTGACGATCCGCCACATGGCGTTTCAACCTAGACTAGATGCAGCTGTGAACACATTTCCGAATAAAATCAATCTACCAATTTGGTGCATGGGCCACAATTGATACTGCAGTCGGGAATTAAATTCGGAATCTACCTGAGCGGAATCACATAGCCGTTATTGCTGTATATAATTCAGAGTTCGTACGAGTGTATGTTGGTGCCGTGTGCGGCAACTGATAGCCTATTTGCTGGCTCATATTGATCCGTAGCGTTACATTGAAAAGATTTCGTGTTTATATTAATGGATTGCGTTATCTTAAACGAGGATTGATATGACACTTTGCATGTGAAAATCCCGTAATATTACAACTCAGGTTATCAAGCCTCGTAATATACCACTATCCTGCAAAACACTAAATCACGAGCTCCAAACGCCATCTATAATTACTCATCAACAAATTGTCATACAAGACTTAACGCAGTTAATCGCCATAGAATACATCAACCGGATGACCAAGTGAACCAAAGTCGCGAGGTAATGTACGCCCAAGTCCGTAGAGATCATGCGAATGCGAGGTTTGAGGCACGGTCTCGCTGAAATCCAAGTATGCGTTCTGGAGCCCGGTTCCCCGGAACACATTGCCAAGATATTCCGGCTGACTCGTGTAGAAATGCTGGTTCTCCAAAAGCGGTGATGAGAAGACACCGGATGTAGACGCCGAGTATCCATCGTCACTGACCGGACTGCTAGGTACGGTTGGTACGCTACTTCTTGGAAGCGGAAAGGTTTTGGTCATTCTGTTCCGCTCTGCAGCACTGGACAAAGTCTGATAGTCCTCTACTTTTAAGAGAACAGGATCCGAATAGGATGGCACGACAGGTGTGTGCGGAAGAGGTGTCAGGATTGTTGATTCAGAGCAAGTCGAGAGGTCATCAGTCTCAGGTGCAGCGACATCTAATGGTGGTCGTATCAACTCCTTGCTGTCGGTGAGAATGTCAAACGGCGCATAGATTTCCATAAGAGTATCAATTTCATCGCTGTAATCACGGTAATGTTCACTCTGGATATTGACATATCTAAGGCTGCGGTACTTCGTCTCCGCGACTGGCGCGATTTGCATCGTCCGATCCTGCCAGCGCAGGATAGACACATAACCCTTACAGTGAATGTCCAGGCGTTCACAGTTCATGCATGTAGGCGTTCGCTGATCACATCGTTTATGGCGAAGACGGCAAGTAAGACATCCTAAGGTTGTTAATCATAGCTTCGAAGCTATAGGAGACTAAAATTACATACCTGACCGCGACCGAGGTTCCCTATCCACTCTTTTTCTGACAGATGTGTGCGTGTCACGACGCCTTCCAGAGTAGGTATGCTGTGTACTGCAGTTCGATGGCATGGTCGACGTTCGGGTTCGACGTTCGGGTTCGACGTTCGGATTCAGGAGCGAGGCGAGAAGAGAAGAGAAGAGACGATGGGTATGATAAGGAGAAGATCATGTCAAGACGGGGGAAGCTAATTCACTTATAATATAGTTAGTCTGTGGGAGTACCGCAAAGTGTGTCGCATATTTTGGTCCAGCTGCCATGATGCGATCTCGATGTCTGTGTGTGGAGACACAGCTGGTACGTGTGGCGAGAAAAAGCGCGGACGACTGAATATTCGTGTGTACCATCGAACATCATCAAAAATAACGTACTGCTAATAGTAAGTTGCTGAGGTTCGCCATCGCGAAGACTAAAATCTCACTTTTCCACGCGGCATTGGGGGTCTGCACGTGGCGATACAGCCATTTGGTTCAGCTTACCCGATCGAGACATCGGAAGCTACATATGGCCGCTTCCGGAAGGCCACTTCATACAACAGTCGGAAGGTGCCTTGAGTTGGAGGTACATCAGGCTTTGCATGCGTGCCCCCGCTCGCCCCATCGCGAATCTACGGGGCTCTACCTTACACCAACGTAGGTAGATGTCCCTGAACAACCTCTTACCTTTTCGAGTCACTGTTGAGGGGTTGCTTGTCGTACCAATCCACTGCCGTCCCATCATAGAATATCGTCTCGTGCGAGTCTTGTGCGAGTCTCAAGCGCGCCCAACTTCGAGCACCGTCCGCCCCGCCCACCCCCATACTATCATCATCCATGCTCCACCAATTCTATACCGCGCTCATTACGTTGTGCGAACTTCAGCAGGCACATCGGGAAGATTCGGGCTGAAGCTGTGAAATTCCTAGAATTAATTGCCGCCACTGTATGAGCTCGTCTGTTCGAGATGGCTTTGCTTAAGACGTTTTCCAGTACCTCACAGAAACGTGAATATTGGAAAACAGTACAGAAACGTTCAACGGTATGGCTTCATTGATTTCCTAGCTCAGAAGATGGAAGCGAAGCAGGCCCGAAAAGCGAAACACGTGCATCGGACACGAGGACGGGACCCTTCATATAGAATACGCGTCTATTCTGCTCGTGGTAAAGCACGCGGAGCCAAGCGGCCGAGTTATGGTGGTCTTAAGTCGTAATACATAACAGCATTTGATAGAGCCGGAAGAAACTCAGCTGGACACTATAGACCCTTGAATCTGAATCGGGGCCATCGTTGGCATCTCAAATTTGCTCGGGACAGCAAACATGCGATTTGGGCAAGCAGTAATAATGACACTAATTAGTCTTATTAGTCGCAGGTCTACAAATTGTCAGTAACAGTTGCGATATAGTGCACTAGCAATTACTGAATAAAATGTCACATCTTCATCATCCCAAAGATATCACGTGACTTTTGAGCGACTCCCCCGAGTGACCTGCCACTGAAGTTCATCTTTCCTTCTATGATAACTTCTTTATAGCTATCAATTAAATTCATGGTTATCTCATAGGTGACGTCTTGGATATCGGTCGTATCTGTTTCTCTCCTCAGCAACCTCTCCTTGGCCATTGTAGTTTACGATCGTGCTATCCCATGCGGGTGATATGAGAACCGAAATTACCCCGATAGCTCTTCCCATCACTGGCCCTCCTCTGCATCGGTGATAATTGTTAAATTCCTCAAATCTCTCACCATTCCAACACTTCATCGCAATTATCGAGCGTAATCTTCTGATGCTATAGCTTTTGGATATTGTTTACATGCTACTGAAGTCTACAGGACAGGATAGATTTGTTTGACGTGACACTGCTAATTCGAACTCTTGCTTACGAGTTCTTTAGAAGCAGAGTTATAAGAAATACGCACGATTATATACCAATTATTAAGCGGCAGTAGTCTATAGTATATATTACATTAGAATGGCATTATATGAAACCTAGTCCCGAGAACCTTCACTTTGTAACCAGTATATCCCGATGCTAATGCAAGATGTGTACCGTAACCAACCGCCCAAACTTCCCAAACCTAATTAGACAATAACAACGTCCATGTTTAACATTCTGGTCCCTTCTCGATATATCTATCTTTCGTCTGTGCGTTATCACTAGATGATGCCGCGTGCGATATTTCTGGCTTTGGTTGTGTCCGCTCTTCCTCCCGGTTTGTCCATGCATATCGACTTCGTTTCCGCAAATACGGTCCGAATTTGTAGAACAAAAATGGGAACGGCATACATCCCAAGCACAAGAAACCTAGTAATGCTGAAGCCCAGGCGTACCCAAGATTCTCGTACACTATATCGGTTAGGCTTTTTAAGAATTAGCAATCGGGAATGCGGCTTACTTGGGATAGAGATAAGAGGAAACACGGCTGCAAAGGAACTCCGCAAGAACCCGTTTGCTGCCAAAGCAGATGCCGCATATGGTCTGTATGCTTCAACAAGGTACGTGAAAACGCCAGAAAACACCAAAATCAGTCCGAATCCGAACGGCACACCAGCGATGATTGGAACAACGAAATGAACACTTTTATAGGTAGTGAATGCGAACCAAAAAATGCCTATGGGAGTAAATACAGCGCCAACCATGGCTTGTGGTAGTCTAAATTCCGGTTTGGAGCCACCGTATCTGAGAGATAGTCTATGGTATGCCGACCTCCAAAATGGCTCCGTTAGAACACCGAGAATGATACCTGCGAGCATGCCCATAAAAGTCAAGCCGACGTACTGCTTCTCGAATCCATGATTATTCTCGAACACGATTGGGAACGCTTGGAAGAAAAGGTACATGATTCCAAGAAGAATCGCTGTGAAGAGACATAAGCAGAAAACCATTGGCTCCAAAAATAACAACTGAAACGGGCGTTGGCAGCTAACGACAACAGTCCTGATAACTGACCGCTCGATTTTCTCGATGGGCGCATGTAGTTCATTGTTGCCTGTTTGTTTGCGGAGTTTCTGGGCCTTCCATCGGAGAAGGACAGGCGCATACGTTTCAGGAACAAACAATAAAATAAGACCAAGCATTGCCCCGGTCCAAATCATCATTACGTATATAGCCCATCGCCATTCAAGTTTGTGCGTGATGAAATTACCAAGCAGTGGGCCCAAACAGGGGCCCAGAAAAGGCGCGGCAGTGAAAACCATCATCGGTTTGCTTAGCTCCTCTTTGGAGAATAAATCACTGACAGTGCCACCGGCAACTGACATGAAGGCGCTTCCTGCTAATCCAGACAATAGTCGATTAACCAATACAGACGTGATATTCTTGCCAAATCCAACGGGAAATTGAAATGCAAGGTAGAACGTGAATGATAGTATGTAAATTATTCGACGTCCATAGAATTCAGACAGAGGCGCGTACAGCATGGGCCCCGCCCCCATGCCAAAAACGAAAAGGGTGAGTCCTGTAATCGCAGTAATCTCTTTCACATCAAAGTCCTTTTCCAGGCCATCGTATGTCGCAGTATATATCGAACTAGAACAAGCCCTGTGAATCGAAATTAGCCTCCTGGTCCCAGCATCCGTTGAACCTGTATTCCAGCATACACACACAGAGCTCCCGTGCTGCAAATAATGGCAGCGACCCATTTTCTGACACTACCGAAGTTCAAGGGTTTAGCAGGGTCATCCGGACCGTTCCATCCAACCACATTCTTCGAGTCCTCCGATGCGGACTTTGAATCTCCGTCTTCCTTGTTCACCACGACGTCCGGATTTGGAGTCCCCGAAGCATCTGAAGGCCGTGGTATTATTCTATTGTTGCCAGATATGCCGTTCGCCGCTAAATCGCTTCGAGACTGATCGACTCCGTCGGTGGACGCCAAGCTCGATGAAGACGCTGCTTGCCACGATAACATTCCTAGTGCGGTGCCGGGAAGCTCGCACGAGAGCACTCCACGGATTTCAGATTTGAGCTTCCAATAGACAAAAAGGCTTCAAGAAAATTCGAAAGGTAGCGCCCAAAGCGAGCTGGTCAGAGTGCAGATGACAGTTTACATTAGTATGCGCCACTCGGCATTTGTAATCTCCTACAAGACGATGAAGAAATGTTGTATAAACGTGACATCATGCCAGAGCTGTCTAACTGAATGAATTCGGCTTGGGGAACTTGAAATGGTCTCTGGGCGAGAGGTTCAAACCACTCACGCGCCGTATTTCCGAGTTGCATGGCTGGTTCGATCTCAGGGTTTAGCGACAAACAAAAGACGGGCCAAACAACCTGGGATTTCTGAACCTGAACCGACTGGCTCCCGCCCTGCGACGTGGCGCTAAGATCCAGCCTCAAGCCACATCACTACAGCTTTAATAAGATCGGATTTAACAAATCGGAGAGGTTGCAAAAGTAAAACCCGTGAGTTAACGACTCATGCAGTGAAGGTGCATAATTCCCTTTAGAAACAGAATACATATACTGCTTAGACAATCAATGGTAGTGGCGATGACAATTTAGTCTGGTCCGGCGCACACGTCAGTCAACAGATACTGTATGACAATTTGATAAGCGGGTGTGCAATAATAAGTCTAAGTACTGTGAGCAGTCTGTAGTGGCGCCCGCCCCGACATGTATCATACCCATTCGCCATCCTACCAAATCATAGCATTATCCGCACAGCATGCAAGCAAAATATCCAGCAGCATTACCAATGGAATCCTCGATCTAGATTCTGTTGAATCGTTGAACAAAACTTCGTCGCCTAGCAGAAATTATAAATGGGTTGCTACATCGGATCGATCGATCGTCTTTGCGCAGATCACCAGTAACGTAGGCCGTCGTTCTCGTCCCAATTATCGGTATAACTGTAGTTTAGGCGTACGACCTATAGGCGAATGTCCCGGCTAAGTTTTCCAATTCGCTCCGTTGAACTATCGACATGAACCCCGAACACAGTCGGACGACAAAATTAAGTCTTTACTGAAAAGGACCACTGAGCAGCACAGACCTCAGACTCACTCGACTGCAGCTTTTGGTGACTACAGCATCTGCCATCCGCCTGCCTAGAAGTGTTAAGTTAACAATAGTTCGAGATATACGGACAAGGCCGCGATTCACGACATGGGGCCATATGGGTGGACACGAAATACGAATATTCATTTCGAATATCTGAATATTTCATCCTTACGAATGCGAATGCGAATAAAATATTTTCGTAATTATTCGCAATATTCGTACATATTAAACACATAGAACTCGAATTCAAACGTAGTCGTTAGCATACGTATCCCATAACAACGTTAGCTTCCTCATTGTGTCTGCACTGAGGGAGGGTGTATAGGTAGGCCTAGCAAATCTCTTCCGCTGTTGAACAGTCTCTCTTTCTGAGGCAGAAATCGCCAGATAGTCTCCAGCTGCCGCCACTTTGCGGTTGTAACTTTTGTAAAACCCGAGCCTCAACACTTTCCCCAACCACAACCGGTTCTTCATGAGAAGTGGACAAAGGGGATCGGCCATAAGAGTGATGCGAGTGACTCCTACGGTACGGTTTACCCGAGCAAACTAGAATTATGCAATCTTATATATCATTTGCATACAACAAGCATTAAATTAAATATAAGCAATATCATAATAGCTCATATCTATACTACCACATTACAAATAACGTCTATATATGAATAATTACATGATTCAAATCTCTCCTATATAACCACGGCCAGTGAACTATTTTATTACCAGAATAACTGACAGTCTGATGTGGAGACCGCCATCCCCGGAAATAGACGCACGTCCGTCCCAGGCTATCACTGAAAGATGAAATTCGGCCTACACTTCCGACGCGCACGATGTCCGCAACCCAAGTGGCACACGGAGTCTCCCGAGTCTATAGCGGGACAGCATAAATGCAAAATTTCCATCTTTCGTTGGCATGGCAACGACTGGTCCTGTTCGGAAGCGAGAAGCCCTTGCTTCGAGTCCGCTTCGGCTTCGTGCAGCTGTTACATGTGCCGCAGTATTTATACGAGCGTTTCGGGTGCTGGAAGCGGGGAGCTGGTTTGATTGCAAGAATGGTGGACGAGGGTGAATGCCCGAAGCCGAGGATTTTTGTGCACAGGCCACAGTGCGATCCCGGATCCGACGTACTCGGCTCGGGAGCGACGGTAGTGGCGGGAGGCTCGGTCCAAGGTGCGACGACTGTGGCAGGGTCCAGCCGAGTCCGAGCGACCCGAGAGAAGTGGTGTGACCCTAACATTACCGACGTGGCATTTGCAGCCGTATCTGTAGTAGTGGTGCGACAATTGTGTGACTCTTAAGAACACATTTTATATTTTATTCGTCACTCTCGCGCGTCTGCATCTCCGACCGCAGCCATCTGTTGTTGTTGCCCGTGGACAGTCGGTTAGTAAGAGCATTAGCAATGGACATCGTCCTAGAAACAGCAGACGCGTTCCTCTTCGATCACATCTATGCGAAGCTGTTCCCTGTTCCGCCAGCAGTGACCTCTCTGCTCCAGGCGACTGGCCTGTCAAATGAGCTTCTCTTGTCGCTATCAAAGAATCTCTCGCTATCTTACATCCCCTCCGAACCATATGAGTATACGTTCGTGTCTGTGCCGCCTGCGGCGTACTTGTCGACGATTCCGCGAACAAACATCCTCAGACAGTCAATCTCGCTCTTTCTCATTACCTGGATTTTTGGTGCGTTGCTATACTTCCTCTTCGCGTCGCTCTCGTACTTCCTAATTTTCGACAAGCGCACTATGGACCATCCCAAGTACTTGAAGAACCAGATGCGCATGGAAATCCAGCAGGCGCTTAGTTCGCTGCCTTTGATGTCGCTCTACACCGTGCCATGGTTCGTGGCCGAGATCCACGGGTACTCGCACATGTACTGGGACCCTAACCAGTACGGCAAGGCCTATCTGTTCTTGCAGTACCCGCTCTTCATTGCATTCACCGACTTTGGCATCTACCTTATCCACCGCGGATTGCATCACCCAATCGCGTATAAGCGTCTCCACAAGCCTCATCACAAATGGATCGTGCCGACACCATTCGCGTCCCACGCGTTCCACCCCATGGACGGTTACCTGCAGTCGCTGCCGTATCACATCTTTCCGTTTGTGCTCCCGCTGCATAAATTGTCGTACTTGATCTTGTTCACATTCATCAATATCTGGACGATCCTCATCCACGATGGCGAGTATATGACCAACAACCCTGCCGTCAACGGCGCGGCATGCCATACCGTTCATCATTTGTACTTTAACTACAACTACGGCCAATTCACCACGCTGTGGGATCGTATCGGTGGATCGTATCGTACCCCGGAGAAGTCGCTGTTCGATCAACAAACGAAGATGAGCAAAGCGACCTGGAAGAAGCAGGCGAGCGAGATGGAGAAGATTGTTAAGGAGGTCGAGAAGGAAGACAACCGGCAGTATTTGCACGATGACGCGGTCGAGGAGAAGAAGGAGAAGTAAATCATGTTCTTTGTGTAATTTTTAAATTTCCGATATTCTTGTGGGTCATGGAGTATTGTTTGTCTATTCTTTGGTTCTTGGGGTTCAAGATAATTAGATTACTGGTTTTGGTTTCATTTTGCAGTTCGCACTATTGACTAGAGAGTACACCATCGATTGGCCCTGTTTTTTTGCTATTTATTTCGGCGCATGTCTAGAGAGTGGGTACCGCAAATTCTTGGAAAGGGCAGGTATGTTATAACCGGATGTTTTGATACATACAAATACTTTGCCACGACAATTATGTTGTCCTTATTTAATAGATTTTTGTCCCTTTTTTTAATATAGACCATCATTATACAACAGGCTCAACATTAAGATCTACATGCATATTTCTGAATTGATTAATAAGTCAACGACCGTTCCAAAATCCGGGCAAGATCCTCCCGCTTTTGGTTGTCCTCTTTCTGGAAATTGGGGGCCAGCATTAACACTCTCGCCTGTGGCAACGTCCCCTCGACCAGGGCGGGAATATCCTCCCTCGTGAACCCAAGGTGGGAAATACCCCGCGGCTGGTCCCCAAGCTTGACCAAAAACTCAGCGACGGCATCGCCTAAAATCTCGCCCGCGCTTTCCGCCTTCGCATTCGAAATGTCCACGCCGAACACTTCTGCGGCAGCGAGATGCCGATCGGGATTTGTAGGTCCAGTAAATCTGAATACCTGCGGCGCTGTGACTGCAACGGAAACGCCGTGCGGGATGATCGGGTGGTCAACTTCGTATCCCGCGTGCTTGTACCCTTTGTTCATGCCAGAGATTGGATAGGACAATCCATGACATAAATGCACTCCCGCATTGCCGAAACCCACGCCGGCTAGTGTGGCGGCCAAGAGCATCTTTTCTTGCGCTTCAGCGTCGTCCGGGTTATGGACCGATCGCGGTAGGTATTTTACCGTCAATTTTAAAGCTTCGAAAGAGAATATATCAGAAATCGGATTCGCGCCTTGGTACGCCGGCCGGAGGATCGGATTCGTGGGGCGAGGAACACGCTCCGAGTATGGGATTGCGGTCCAGGATTCTAGGGAGTGGCAGAGCACGTCGAGCCCTGATGAGGATTTGACTTGCGACGGCATCGAACGTGTGTTGAGCGGGTCCACGATACCAAGGAGGGGTTTGAGCGCTCTGTGTGCAATGCCCGTTTTCGCCTTGTGCGAGACTAGATCAACTGGTCTCATCAGCAACCTATTCAATTTGTAAATACAAGGACATACAGATAGCGGTTCCAGTTGTCTCCGACCCAGTTCCAGCAGTAGTAGGCACGGCTATCAACGGCTTCAGCTTCTTATCAACTGGCCGTCCCTTTCCTATAGGTGCGTTCACAAATTCTAGGAATTCAGCGTCGGGGTAGGCCTCATACAGACTCGCGATTTTACACGTGTCCATGACCGATCCCCCGCCGACCGCGAGGTAGGCTTCTGGTGCGACTCTTTTGGCCCATGCTATTGCATCCTTGACCCTACAAAATTTTTAGCAAAAGAAATGATCAATAGAAAACCAACAGTTGTAGTCGAAGGTTATTGACATACGCGGGGTCCTTTGGTTCCACGCGGACTTTCGAGTAGATTTCGTATTGGATTCCTTCGGATTCCAATGCGGCAATGGCATTCTTCATCGGTGCGAGATTCAAAATCTAACATCCATCAATACGAGGACAGAGAAAAAAAGATTCGAAGTGGTTGGACACACGTTGTTATCAGTAAAGACAGCCACCTTCTTAACGCCCAAATTCTTGAAATCCATTCCGACTTCCCTCGTAACACCATTGCCGTATCGGATGTTACTAGCAGCCATTTCAAAAGCATACTCTTTCTCCATCGGCGCAGCGACAGCTAACTTGCGTGCTGCCGACAGCGAGGCGGCCGGAGATGGAGTCGGATGGGTGCAGGCGTGGCAGGGGCATGTTGAGGACTGGTTTTGGAGCGTTCGGAGAAGGGATGTTGCCCTTGAGCGCAGCGTCGGCGCGGGTATTGTCAGCATTTGTCAAGACAGACTAAAGCGCTATCAACATGGGTTGTAAATGATCGTGAGAAATGCAGTGCCATTTAGTAAACTAGCGAGCCCTTGGGAAAGTCTGGCTGACCCCGCATCATATCGGAGCCGCACGCTGGAACCGCGGAACATGAACCGACAATTCTGGCAGTTTCGGTTTTGTAAGGCCACCGAGAATCTTTTGGGTCTACTCGCTGGGCGACTGCCGTAGTCTACGACGCATCTAGTAATATTAAGTCTGTCTACAAAATATCCCGTGTACATAATGACGACTTAAAGTCGAGTGAAGGTTTCAGTGTGTCCAAATAAACGGGGAGGAAGCGCATGGCGCGTTGCACTTTCGCCCTATTTATCCCATCTGCCGGCGCATGCTCAAATATATTCACACTATTCTGGGTTGCAGAATACAGATCTCGCTGATGCTAAGCCTCACATCATTGTGCGTGAGCACGCACCATTGTCGTGGCGGACGAACCACAGAAGAACCGAATCAAACGCGATAAGCTCTCACACGTCACAGGACAAGTATCGTGCATATCACGACAACGGCAACTTGTATATTATTTTACCATCGAATATCACTTACATACTACAAATCGATAAACCATTGAATCATTGGAATGGGGTTTTTGACTGATCACCCGTACACCGCCATCACGGTTACAATTGACCAGCTTGTGACTGACCAATTCGAGGAAGACGATGTCGCCGGTATCTTTGATCTCATTGAAACAATCCGGCTATCTCCATCAGGGTGAGTCCGGCCTGATGCGATTTTATGTGCTGCTGGTGGCGAAGCGACGGAGTACTGATGTTGCTGTTGAATAGACCGACTGAAGCTGCGCGTGCGATTCGAAAGAAATTGAAGTACGGCAGCGTGCACAACCAGTTACGAGCTCTAACCGTACGTCTGCCTGCCACAATGTATACTCGACAAACTAATCATTTAGATTCTCGACTCTCTAATCGAAAATGGCGGGAAAAGATTCCAAAGTATGTCGTTAAAATGTGCCGCCGACGCCATTGTTTGTCCAATGCTAACTGGATAGCTCAATTCGCGGACGAACCACTCCTCGAACGCATGCGGATTCTCGCAACGGACCATTTAACGGACCCCGATGTCAAAAAGAAAATCAGTGGATTATTCGTCCAATGGGCAACTGCATATAAAGACACCGCCGGTATGACTCAGGTAGCCCAGTTATATAAGCAACTTCCACAACGGAAACGCGCGCCTCCGAAGAAGCAGCCGTTCGTGGATCCGGATGAGGACATGGAGGAGGACCATGACCATGAGCGAGAGACGCAGGCGTCGCCGCCGCCGAAACCAAGTCGGCCAGGGGAGGGCAATCGGAGGCGGAGTCCAGAAGAGATTAGAGCCGATCGCGCGAGAGAAAAAAAGCTCGAAGAGGAACAGCGCGAGCAGCGCGAGTTGGCGCGCGAAAGAGAAGGTCGAGAGTCGCCTGCGTCGGGATCGGGTTCCGCATCTGTGTCGCGGTCAGGCTCGCTAAGTCGAGCAGACGGTAAATCAAAGTCGCGACCAAAAGTGAAGCAATTTGATCTGGCAAAGGAGAAGCCGATGTTATTGCAAACACTGGCAGAAGCGGGCACGGCTGCCACAAACCTGTCAAACTCGCTCAAACTGATCAACCGCGAACGAGAGCTCGCGACAGACAACATTAAAGCCACTGAGAATTTCAACCGATGTCGACAACTACGCCGCATGGTGCTTCGGTATATCCAAAACATTGAGTCAGAGGACTACATAGGCGCTTTGATCCATGCGAACGAGGAGCTCGTTGCTGCATTACAACTTTACGAAAAGATGAGCCACCCGATCGAACACGACTCGGACTCTGAAGACTACGACAGTGAGTCCGAATCCGAATCCGACTCAGGAGCTGCAACGAGACGGACAAAGTCTCCAGACGCTGGCCGTCGTTCGGTCTCGGTTACGTCTCCCCGGAAAGCGTCGACGAGTCTTCGCAGGACTCCATCAGTTGGGCACGACGCACCACCGCAACCAGCTCGTCCGACCGCGGAATCGCTTGCGCATAAACGAAAGCCTCCGCCAATTCCGGTCAAGAATCCGATATTGCAGGAGTTCAAGGCCAAGATGGTGATCAGCAAACTCGAGAACGAAGAAGACGACAATCCGTTTGGCGACGCGAATAAGATCGAAACTCCGGGCGTTGAAAAGTCCCAGATGACGTGGAAAGAGATCTAGTATCTTGTATGATTTCTATGACTGTTATTTTTCTATGATCATCATATATTTTGTTGTGTATTCGTAATGCAATTTATTTCGTCATCAATGTACACCAAACTCCAAACCGAGAGGATGCAATCACTCAAAACTAAACCCTTTTAATTCCTGGAACAGAGTGCTTGCCATGGCGCTAGCTCTTGCATATAGTAATCCCACGGGAGCGCCCCGTTCGCCTACCAGAGCAAGCAATATATGACTTGAGACTGCCTTCACAACGATCGTCGATTCCTAATTCGTTAGTCCAATTCACCAACCCTAGTTACAAAAGATATATTTACCTCATTTTCTACAGCGATCCACGATATATCGGGATCCACCGCGTCGTGGAATAAATCTCCGGAAGTAACGGCACGAGTATAACTCCGCCAGGCATTGGCCGCGAAAGAAGCATATACCCTCGGTTTCGGCGACAAATCGGATAAATGTATCGCGCCGTTCGCAAGCGATCCCACTATCGCTCCCGGACTTCCAATACTAGTCGTTCCGCCCCCGCCTCCCTCTCCACCGAGGAGTCCGGACGTGGAACCGGCTGATGTGGATAATTGCGAGACGGAACGGGAGAGCGCGAGAGAGTATGACGTCGGGTAATTTGCGTTTAGAGAGGACGCGGCGAGGAGGCTTCCTGTGCTTGTTAACAAGATCGCCATGACGATTTTAGGTGTGTGCGGTGGTGGGAGTTTCGCTGTGTCGACGAGCTGTTCTTGTGCTTGTGGTTGTTCTGAGAGCGTGTGTGGAGTATCGGGAGATGAGGATGGGTTGAATGTGTCGATTGGTGGTGCAAGGGGGGTGAGCAATTGTGAGAGGAGTGCAGTTAATCGTCGTGATTTCAGCATTGTATTTATTTACCGATTGTTGATATCGAAATAGTGGTGATGATGTCGTCGCGATGCCGAACAATGCCATCTATATTTAGAGGGTTAGGGTTATGCATGGTAATAGGGCAGAAAAGTTCGGTGGACATTGTAGGGCATGCTGCCGAAACTCGTGGAGCGGTTAGGCCAGTCGGCCAGCCGCATGGCCGACCATCGCAAAGTACCATACCCTTAATAGGGTTCAGTCTGTCCGATCTGTGCTACGCATTCTCAGACTGCGCTATATTGGCAAAATGTGCGTGTGAACTCTTTGTCCAATGTGCGCTACTCCGCCAAAGCGGAAGACGGAGTCCTCGCGTAGGCGCCAAGCTTGGTAGCATCATTGTCACGTTCAGTCTTGTTGTGGGAGCCAACAAAAAAGGGTTTCCCCCGACCTTCTAACGCTCAGCCATAGCCACCCATCTCCACATAAACTGGGTCAACCGCCGTGATGAGTCTTCTCAGAGAGCTTCTTGGTACAAGCTGGTTTCCTTCACAACCGTGGCCCAACTACCTGAACGGAAAGACGCCATTCACGGAAGGTATCGGACAGCAAGAGGGGATTCGAGCGACGACCCCACACCGCTAGAATTCCGCTGCCGGAAGAACTCGATGTCTCTGACTGCCATATCCGAAGAGCCATCATTACTGAACATGAACGCGTCTGTATCGAGATCCTCGTTGCGAAAGTCATTGCGAAGGACGAATCGGCCGCCAACTTTAGCTTGTTGTGACGTGTGATCTGTCCCTTTACGAAAAGAAAAGAGCTTCTTGCTCACATCAGATCCATTAACAAGTTCGAACAAAAGGCATATCCTCACGCCTGTGAACCCGGTAAGGTCTACACCGCACTGCCAAGCTACGATACGAATAAATGCATGTACCACAGTTGCAGGTGGCCCACTCAATGTCGATATCCAGACTGCAACGATACCAAGTAGTACAACGCCCGTACTCTACGTATCTCCAGCTAGCTCATGGGGGAGCATTGTCTAGTGAGCGCTGCATATGCGAGTGAACACTCACGAAGCATGGGCCCGTTGTTTGTTGCGTCACGTAAATCTAATACTGGCAGCAATCCTTGTGTCGTTGATCCGCAAACGAATTGTCAGGCTCTATCTAAGTGCCCAATGTCGTGATTCCTTTCGTGAATCTTGTGGGGCACGTGCATTCCGAGACCTTGACCAGCGGCATGGGACGCGATTCGACCGAACAGTGTGAAATTTTTGTTACGATTCAGGTAAGATAGACCCAAATAGAATTGACAACAGGAATGTGCTATCTCTGACGTCACTGATGAATTCGCCGTAACAGATGGCCTACATTATATTTTGTTAGATAAGATACCGATAATTCATTAGATTTCGATCTTAATAGACAGTAGCATCGTAATTGTTTAGAAGCACCGGAATAATTCCTTATTGCTGCAATATTATGGAATGGAAGCTATCATCAAATTTAATCAGCTTGCAGAAACTACTTCGATCGTGATTGGGCGGGATAACTAATATCGCCACAAGATGCTTCTCCGTTTGGCGCTAACTAAACCAATTATGGCTTGGATTAGGCGTGACTAGCATTGACGTCCCTCCACTATGGAGTGCAAATAAAGCTAACTTATAAAACCATGGAACTTCCACGCTGCTCCGGTCTGCCTTAATGTTGGGCTCGCAATTTGTCCCCACTTGTTCAAAATTCATTCAGTCTACGAGTTCAATCTTTTCGAGGCGACAACAATTTGCTGTAAACCAACTCTACAATCGCAGATTCCTAGCACAGTTCGCAAAAATGACAGATCCGTCGACTTATAAGTTTAATCACACTATGTACGTTCTACATTACCAGTCTTTAATTCTAAGCCTAGTTGATAGGATATGTACTGATACGCGAATAGGCTCCGTGTGAAGGACCCAAAGGCGTCTTTGGAGTTCTACCAGGACAAACTCGGCATGAAACTCATCCGGACATTGGATTTCCCCGAGGCCAAGTTCTCGCTTTACTTTCTTGTCTATGACGGGGAGAATGCGTTGAATGCCGGCAAGGAGTGGACTGACAGGTAGGCGGAATTACAAATGGATTAATTAATCTTGTGCTGACTTGGTCAGAGAGGGCGTGTTGGAGCTCACTCATAATTACGGTACTGAAAGCGACCCAGAGTATAAGGTCAACAACGGCAACGCCGACCCATATCGTGGATTCGGACATATTTGTGTCTCTGTCGATAATATCGATCTCGTGTGCGATAAGCTAATTAGCTCTGGCGTTAAGTTCCAGAAGAAACTTACCGATGGCCGACGTATGTTTTCAACGGCGTTATAGGCTATACACGAGATTCGGATGGCTGATTTAGATACAGAGAAGGACATTGCGTTTGCACTTGACCCTGATGGATACTGGGTTGAGCTTATCTGGAGCCGTACTGCGAAGGTCGAGAACGTGACCGACCCATCGGCGTACAGACTTAACCACACCATGGTATTAACCACCGGCGGAGAGCAGGCGATCGTTTATTTTACCCTGGTTGATGTACATATGCTAATCAGCATCATTCTAGATTCGCGTGAAGGACCCCGAGAAGTCGCTCAAGTTCTACCAGGACGTGCTCGGCATGAAGCTTCTCCGAACTGCTGAACACGAGGCCGCGAAGTTCACGCTCTACTTCCTCGGGTACAACAATGACCCCAACTTCGTGATCAACTCCGGCGTCGGCGTGCACAATTTTGAAGGCGTACTCGAGTTGACGTGGAATTGGGGCACTGAGAAGGATCCTGAGTTCAAAGGGTACCATAACGGCAACGACCAGCCACAGGGTTTCGGACATATTTGTGTGTCAGTCGATGATCTCGATGCAGCATGCGATCGGTTTGAGAAATTGGGTGTTAATTGGAAGAAGAGGCTCACGGACGGTCGCATGAAGAATGTCGCCTTTATTTTGGATGAGGATAACTACTGGGTCGAGATCATCCAGAATGAGGGTATCAAGAAGAACGCCAACTGGTAATCTATGTGGGTTGGGCCACGCAAGATTTATTATGATATCATAATTTGGATTTAATAAACAAATATTTGACCCAAAATCGCTGCTGAATACTGAGAGGGTGGTTGTATTGCAATACTGCAACATGTGCGTCTTTGGTCGTCTCAATGCCGGCAAGTGTCGAACATCGAAGCACACGCCTCTCGTGTTTCCGCGCAAGTTGTTTGCTGGTCGTAGCTGTTCCTGTCGGCCGGATTAAGTCGCACCCTTGTTGGCTGACAAGATTCATGATAGACTATATTAGCCGTAATGCAACTGAGTGCATATATATTTAGCTGGAGCTTCCCCTCCTCCACTTAATTATTCTTCGGCAAACCCTAATAATGGCATTTTATTCATCACGTCACAATATTATTCAGAATGGGCATTAGCAGTTTGGAATGGCAAATTACACCAGTAAAATAATTCAGGGGCATTTTGTGTTCAAATCGCACCATAGCATGTCACAGAACGGCCCCATTTGCAACCATATCCGGGCTGATTCCGGTGCGCAGTAGTTCCAGTTAGGACAACTTGAGTTTAGCCCCGATTCTCCGCACCGCAACCTGCACACGCGCAATGATCCCGGGATTTAAACGGCCGGCCGAATTAGAAATATAGAGCATTGTCGAGATTCAAGTTCCTGGACTGCACGCCGACATTTGTCCTGCCATAGCGAAAATATTCGATCGCCCGCGGACACCGAGTGCAAATGGTCAACGGCACCTCTGCGCTCTTCGCGGACTCGGGCAAGGGATGGCCGCTTTCGCGGATTGCGACACCTTCACTAGATGACGACGGTATGTATTTTCTGAGCAGTGTCTAGGCTCCGGATGCTGATATGTTGCAGGATCATATGAGTCTGACGCGAAGGTGCCGTTGAGTGAGTATATCCCGAGTATAGTCCACAGATGGCAGCAGTCAAATTCGATACTCTCATTAGCTGCATCGGATAGATACATATTTGCTGGAACTGGTGGGAACGAAATCCAGGTAAGCCTATATCTGTTTATCTGTGGACAAGAGTTGGGTTCTGACGTCAGACTCTGGCGTAGGTATATGATACAGAGACATATCAGCAGGTTGGCACTTTGACTGGCCATGGCGGAAGTGTTTTGTGTCTCTATGTCTCAACCCGCAAATCACTACTCTTTTCTGGCGGCAGCGATTCGATTCTGAAAGTAAGTAAACACTAATTTGAATGGACGAATCTAACAGGATGCTTATAGGTGTGGGACACGGACTCGCTCCAAGAATTATACACAATATACTCAGTGTTTGACATTGGCGACATTTTCGCTGTTCTCTATAGCGAAATGCTTGAAACTGTATTTTTCGGGTCTCAAAATGCCTCAATTCAATGGTGTAACATGACAACAATCGACCGGCACACCTCCCTAGACAAATCCGGCCTGCCATCATACCGATTCAGCAGGTTTTTCAATTCATCTGGGCCTGGAGGTAAGAGCAGTCCCGTGCCGAAGGAAACTATGCTTGCGGTGCCGAAAACGTTGATAGAGTTACCGTATCATAATGTCGTTCCTTATGCGCATTTTGGGTACGTTTATTGTATGCAGATTTATCAACCACCGGTGCACACGCCATTAGGCGTTGCTGAAGAGTATATCTTGTCTGGCGGTGGTGATGGGAATGTAAATTTGTGGGCCATGAGGAATGGCACATTGGTGTGTCTGCGGAAGTTGTCTAATAGCACTAGCGTATTGTGTATGACTGTCATGGATACATTTTTGTACTGTGGTCTGACGGATGGTGTGATCAATATCTGGGACCTTGATGCATTTCAGTTGATAAAGTCCGTGCACGCACACAAAGAAGACGTTCTTTCTATTGCGTCATTTGGTAACTGCGTATTCAGCGGGAGCGCTGGATATGTAAGGAAATGGTCTCGAGACCTGTCGCTTGGAAGTCGGTGGGAATGCCATAACGGACTAATTCTTTCGACAATCACAGTCAAACGAGACAAGCGAAGAGTGTTAATCACCGGCGGAAATGACGATTCTATCGCGCTATGGGACATAACAGACTCGTTTCCAAATTGTCGACCAGACTTGTCGTTTGCAAATGACCAGCTTCTTGCGTCGTTGGCTACATTTGTGTCGTTCCGGACTGTTTCGGGTTCTGAAGAGTATCTCGCTGACTGTCGTCGCTGCGCAACCTTTCTAAAGTCCCTCCTGAAAAAATTTGGTGCCGCCTCGCATTTGATTGTTACGGATAATAATCGGAATCCTATCGTATATGGACGATTTTCTGCTAACGCTTCGGATAAGGGTGATACCACGGTCCTATTTTACGGACATTACGATGTGATTGACGCGTCCGGCTCTGGTAAGTGGGAAACTGAACCACATTCACTGTCTGGTCTGAACGGGTACTTGTATGGCCGCGGTGTGTCCGACAATAAAGGTCCGGTTCTGGCCGCGGTCTTCGCGGCTGCGGAGTTGTTCCAAGAAGGAAAGTTACGTACCAATGTCGTGTTCCTGATCGAGGGCGAGGAAGAATGCGGCTCAATAGGGTTTCAAGCGTCTGTATCCGCAAAGAAGGACCTCATTGGCAATGATATCGACTGGATTCTCTTGTCAAATTCTTACTGGTTAGATGATGAAGTCCCGTGTTTGAACTATGGGTTGCGGGGTGTTATTCATTTAACCGTCGAAGTCAGTAGCGATCGTCCGGATTTGCATTCTGGCGTCGACGGGGGAATCGACCGCGAGCCGCTTATGGATTTGACGAAACTGTTGGCCAAATTGACAGATGACGCTGGCAAGGTGCTCGTTCCTGGATTCTACGAGCCCGTGAGACCTATCACGGAGGCAGAGGAACGCTTATACGAACAGATTGGCGAGAATTCGTCGATTGGATTGTCCAAAGAATTGTTGATGGCGAAATGGCGCTTGCCGTCATTGACAGTACACGCGATCAACGTATCTGGTCCACCGAATCAGACCATTATCCCTCACAAGGCGACAGCAACGATATCGCTTCGAATCGTGCCAGATCAAGATATCGACGCTGTGAGCGCTACCATTCAACAGTGTCTTGTTTCTCAATTTGCGGCGTTCAAGTCTCGTAATCATTTATCTATCAAGGTTAACCGACAAGCAGATGCATGGTTAGGTGATCCGGAGAATGCGGCTTTCAAGACGCTCGCGAGTGCTGTTAAGGAGGCGTGGGGAGTCTATCCGCTGTATATTCGCGAAGGAGGCACCATCCCCGCCGTGCGGTTTCTGGAGAAAGAGTTTGACGCTCCCGCTGCGCAGTTGCCATGTGGCCAGGCTAGCGATCACGCCCATTTGGACAATGAACGGTTGCGGGTTGTGAACCTCTACAATGCGAAGAATATTTGGCGGAGAGCGTTCGACGAGTTGCCTAATCGCGCAAAACTTGCGAATGGGTTGAGAAGAGGCTAGCATGTATTGATTGACCTTACCGTTCAGTGGTTGTATATATTCCTGTAACATATGTATATATGTATTATTCCGGAGTCGTTTGCATGCAGGTTAGCTACAGCAGCGATCAAAACGTTTACTTATTTATTATAACTACACATCCCTATTATACATATATATACATCTAATCACAACCCCTTCTTGTCACGATACTTTGCAAATAGCTCTTGCAACGCTAGTTTTAGTTCTTCTTCTGTCATGCTGTTTATTCGTTCGCTCTCCTCAGGCGTAACTGGACGATCTATCCCACCAAACGGAACCTCATCAGGTCCGCTGTTCTTGAAAAACTGGGAGAACGCACTATCAACATCCTCATCATGCACGTACGGCTCATACTCAGTGTTACTCGTGTCCGGAGCATCAGTGGACGTCTCATGTAACCACCCTTCCTCATCCTCCTCTACACTGCCTGCCCGCTGCCTCATCTCCTCTATAAGCGCAGTCGCAGTCTTTCGATCCCGCTCATCCAGATCTTCTAAAAAGTCCTCATAATTGGTAGATTCAATTTCCGCGTTGGCCTGCATTTGTTCCATGTACTCGTCGATTTCTTCTAAACCCATCGGTCCAGGCGGGCGGAACTCGATCACACTGTCACGATGGAAACCGCGGTTGCCTTTGGCGATTAGATCACCGGAGATGCGCATTACGTCTTGCAGTGTTGCATTTTCGACATCATCGGAAAATGCCTATCCTGTTAACCGCAATCCATAACAAACTCCACAAATCGACCTACCTGCAGATTATCTACGAAAATATGTCCAGTATTGCAGCCCGGACAAAAAAGGATAGCTGTCCCCTCATTATACGCCGCCTGAGATATAAAATGACCCGACCGTGTGTCGCAAGTGCGACATGTCACTCTCACGAAATATACATCGAGATTACTTGGTATTGTCGCATTCTTGATTTCTTCCTCGGTCGGATAGTCGGGGTCCTGGCGGTTATCGATGACGTCTAGGGGGTCGCCGGCTACGTAGTCGTCTTCATCCATCCCTAGGGATTTAAGCTCTTCATCTATTGAGTCCGGAGAGGACTGGCTGCGATCACCTGGCTTGCGACGGGCGCCGGGGAACATGCTTGCATGCCGGACAAGTAGCGGTGTATATTGGGGAATTTGGACATATTGTCGCGCATTTATGTTGTACGAGACATGATAAGATGTGTGCCGAGATTCGATAGCTCTGAGGAGTGTTCGACATGTGTATTGACATCTTCGTAACATGTTTGGCAGCCCTTATTCGAGGACAGAATATGCGGAGCAAACATGAGAAGATGGAAGCAACAAAAATTAAATGCGCTTGGGGGTGATGAGGTCATATGGTTTCGCATTAATCGCCCTAATAAAATATGTTGCTTTGTATTTAATCAGGGGTGTCCTGGGGGAGGGGGGAGCGATGAGTTGTAAGTAGTACGGGTTTTGTAGATATTCCTAATGTATAGGAAACCATATGTTTGAATAAGGCTAGCGTCAAGCCGCATGCTTTCTCATCATCTAATATTTTTCTCGGTTGATATCATTGCTGTTGCTCCAACGCGAGATCGTGACAGGGCACTGAAACACGAGGTTGGCAGTGACCAGGCGACATAGTTGATTTGTTCTCACTTAAAATAATACGCATATACTTTGGAACAAACGATAGGAGAGTGTTATAATGGTAGGCACATGAAATGCTCTAACGATCATCACTTACATAATTAAGGTCCAAAAACAATACCGCCACGCCAGCGGCCTCGGGCACGCGATCATCAACTCCCGCAACAATGCCCGTCGAAGCCAGCGAGCCGGTCCAGATGGAGCAGGTCTATATCACGAGCAGCGGCAACCAAACTGGATGCGCTTGCAATCAGTCACGCAGGAGCGCGATCTCGATGAATTCTTGTCAACGGCTGAGCTTGCTGGTACAGATTTCACTGCAACAAAGCTGAATATTAAGATCTTGCACCAGGATCAGCAGAACCAGTATTTGTTGACGGCGGAACAAGAGGTCGAGACGAGTCAGCGGCAACAGTCGCATCGGCAACAGCTTACTGTTCCGAGAAGACCGGCCTGGGACGACACCACTTCTCCCGGAGAACTCGACAGGCGAGAACGCGCCGCGTTCTTAGATTGGCGGCGTGGTCTCGCAGAGTTGGAAGAACGGCATGATTTAATTTTAACTCCATTTGAGCGCAATCTGGAGGTTTGGAGACAGCTGTGGCGCGTGGTCGAACGATCTTGCGTTATCGTGCAAATTCTTGATGCGCGGAATCCACTATTTTATCGGTCACGAGACTTAGAAGCATATGTGCGTGAACTCTCTGAGAAGTACGGCAAGGAAAAGCGGAACCTGTTACTGATTAACAAAGCTGACATGTTGACCGTGCGCCAGCGAAGATTGTGGGCGAGATATTTTAAACGGGAAGGTATTTCGTTTGCTTTTTTCTCTGCTGCGATGGCTGGCTTGGAGGATGCTTTTGTGGAACTGAACATAAGGGATGAAGTTCGACAGGAGCTTGAGCTGGAGAAGGATTTGGATGACGTCGCGGCGGAAGATATTCATGTCCTTTCAGTTGCCGAACTTGAAGCACTGTTTTTGAAGACAGCGCCGCCTACGGAGAATGAGACAGACAAGATTTACATTGGCTTAGTTGGCTACCCTAACGTTGGAAAGTCGTCTACGATCAACGCTCTTATTGGCGCGAAGAAGGTGTCTGTGTCTGCCACACCTGGAAAGACAAAGCATTTCCAAACAATTCACCTCAGTGATAAAGTTGTCCTCTGCGACTGTCCGGGTCTTGTGTTCCCGAACTTTGCATCCACAAAAGCCGATTTAGTGTGCAATGGCGTCTTACCAATCGATCAGCTTCGTGAATATACAGGCCCAGCGGCGTTAGTCGCTAAACGCATCCCGAAAGAATATATCGAAAAAGTGTACGGTATTAAGGTTCAGACAAGACCCGAAATTGACGGTGGCACTGGAGTTCCTACGGCGGATGAGTTGCTCGGTGCGTATGCCGTCGCCAGAGGGTTTATTAGAAGCAGTAAAGGCGGTAGACCGGACGAGTCGAAAGCGGCAAGGGTCATATTGAAGGATTTTGTCAAAGGGAAGTTATTGTACAGTCAGCCGCCGCCGGAGGAAGATCCGGTTGAGTTTAACAGGGCGACGTATTTTGTCTAGGTAATTTTGTATATATCACGTAATGAATTAGTTGCACTGTTGGTGTGGATCGTGCAGATCAATATCGGTGACCAAATATTAGAGCTAGAGCACATTATTACAATTTGTTTGTAACAGTGATATGTACTTGGAATAGTTCGGAGAGGTACCACATATATGCGATCCAGTTAGCAAGATATATGCTGAATAGTATCCAGAGCACTTTGAGCTTTGGAAGTCTGCTCACTCTGTCTGTGTCTATTAATCTATCCAATGAATTAGAAGGCATATTACAGGGCGAGTCCCTGTAATGTTGGAGCAGACTTCTGAGGGTCGGATGTCAAGCTAATAAGATAATTGCCTGACAAGCCATTTCCTCCAGCTTGTTAAATTATGACTAGCGTCTTACTGTGTGTCAACTAATCACCAATGACTGTTTTAGCAAAATGGGAATGTGATAATAGATCGAAAACGTCCTGAATAATGGCTGTTAGACTAGAACTACTTTTGTCTAAGATGTTGGCATAGCCTTGCAATAAGCAAGAATGCCGGTGGTAGCGCGTGTCTATTAATTAAATAGAAGTTGCGGCATACGTCAATTATCTCTATGCTTGACATGATGTGACACCTTACGCATATTTTCGAACTTCTGTCATCGATACGAGTGATGACTATAATCACTACGGGGATACTAGTTAAATTGAGCAATCCTGGAGCAGTTTTACTACAGCTACTTGCCTGACAACGTATCAATGCGCAAAGACATCGGAAGCAAGTCTGGGACGAGCAAATCTTGTGAAATAATTATTCAACCTTTTGCAGCTTTTTATGGTACAGACGGAATGTGATCGAATCAGACTGGGTGACATTCGTTTGAGAACTCGCTCGCGTGCATTTGGGTTGGGGCGAGGGTTCCATTTGTAGTTAAATCGGTACCATCAAAGTTGCAAGCGATATCGTTCCAGCGTTTTCGCTTGCATTGACAGCAAGAGTCTAGGCTCAAGTTTGAGGTTAACTCAGCTGCATGCGCAATTAATCAGATTAGCCGTTATCAGATCTCCACTAGCCAGATATGTAAGCTTATAAACAATGCAACTCAGCGGTCTTGGCAGTAAACCCGGAGGAGTTTTCTCATCTAACTGGTGACTTGGCATCTACATCGTGACTCGACTCATCGCTTCCGAGTGCAGCTTTCGTCGACGACCACAAATTCTCGACTGAGACAGGTCTAATAGTGATGTGGGAGTAATTGGAAAGAAAATTGGACATTAATCCTTAGCAAACAATAGAGCTTACTCTATTCACTCTTATGAATGCTTTCACCTCTTAATGAATACATGTATTATTAGCTGCTGGATTGTAGGCGTCTGCGAAACTCTAGGCTTCGAAGATTCAATAAAGTCTAGAATCTCCGGGTGTCGATCACGACTTAAACCGAAGTCGAACAGACATCGAATTATGTGGCAACTTTAGAGTTAGTATTTGTTGGTACACAGGAAATATCAGCGATGTCAGTCCCGCCCGAGGCCAGTCTGTCCTTTCTTCCGAATTACGATATGATGGAGTTAACGTTGCTGGCCATTTTGAACTGGCTCAGAGTCGCGACCTAGATCAGGAGTGTAAAGCTGTTGTAATACTTGAGACTGGGCTGGACCATACCACGTTTGATGGCAAGAACGCGGTCCGTAAGCGATCTAGATCAGATGCGGACCCGCAATTCGAAATCCCGCCAAGACTTACTGCACACAACGCCAATCCGCTACACTTTGAAGCTTAGATTACCCGATCGAATCTGATAAGGAGTTAACCTTTGTGGTATCCCACTCGATTAACCTCGCAAGTCCGAATAATAACATTGAACTTCATCCATTATTTTTTGCAATTGCCTCTTACCGACAGTTTGCACCGGCATTCCTCCGGATTGGATACGCAGGATTAAACTTCAGCGCTCGCTGCGGACATTTAACTCTCCTCGAGGTGCCCAGACTTTGAGTTCTAGAACTAGCCACCAAGATTGTACGCGGTATAACCAGCCTGATATCGGTCTAGGAATCACTGTCGACTTGAATTCATCCTGAAGCATGAACTTCTGATAGGCACGAGATGAGAGATCGCTGATCAGATCGTCATCGCTCTCGTAAAAAAAGTTGCGACAGCTGATAGCGAAGGAAGGAAGTTATTTTCGGAGGTGCTTGGATATCAGATGGTGAACTTTATTGTGATTATTATCAGATTTTACTTCTTGACGACCAGTACACACTGGTACCGCGAAACTATTGACCGCATAATTGTGGCGTTGCCAAGCATAAGCAAAGCGATACACGGGAACAGGATGTATCACCTATCGAACTTGGTCTTGTGCTCAGTAGTCTTGGCTACACAGCAATCGGTCATCGAAATGCAAAAGAGTACAGCGATCCACAAGCCAGCTCAACAATTACTGGGATCTGTTGCTAGCACCTGTATATTCTTTCTGTCATATAAGAATGGTGGCCCTGCTAGACATCCATTTTTGGCTAATTCTCCTTAAGTCTGTCTAACCACCCATGAAGTCCGCCACTGGTCCATGTCTCCTGCTGCTTTTCACTATCCTTGGTTTCGCCGTCAAAGATGTTGAGGCAGCGAAGCGCAAGTATACTCTTCCGTGCATCACGATTTGCTCTTCTTACATGACCGGGTCTTTCAAAACTGCTTCTAAATGCTCAAAGCAAGACTATACTTGTATGTGCACGGATGAAATATTCCCTATGTCATACGCCATGTGTGTCGACATATGCCCTGAAGAAGATCAAGCATCTGCATGGAAGTCCCTGAAACGCAGTTGCGAGGCTGCGGGAGTTCCTCTGAAAGGATCCCAGGGAAAGTACCTTGCACTCGCGGAAAGTGATTATGTTGATCAGGCGACCATCACCAGCAAGGACGTCGTCTCAGTTGCGGTTAAGCCTACGAGTTCGGTCGTTCTGCAGAATCTTTTGACCCGAGCAGAGAAGAACCACAACATGAAATGGAGTGAATATTATGGGTATGTTTACTGTGGATAGTGTGCAGAAGGAAACTAGATAGTGTGCAGAGGGAAACTAACGACACGCAGCAACATATTGAACGCCTACTGGGGATTTCTCATTCTTTTGGCGTTTGGACGACTCATCACTCTCCGATTGTATCCCCGTAAGGGCAGTCGACCATTATCTGTTGTTTCTAAGTTCCGCGCACATGTGACACTCCCGGCCACATGGGGCGGAAAGCACATTGAGCCTCAAAGATTAGGAAACATTCCTGTCAATGTCATTCCAACTCGATGGCAGAGCATCGTTGTATTCTTCTTTATTGCTCTCAATATTAGTTTTCTCTTTGTCGACATGTGGACTGTTCCCAAGAATTCAATTTACTATACCGATGCGATCATGAGAGCTCGAAACATCGGCGACCGTGCTGCTCTTCTCGGAGTAGCCCTCTTCCCAATTTTGTTCTTGTTTGGCGGCCGTAACAATGTGCTAATGTTCTTCACCGGTTGGTCATTTGAGACATTCAATGTCTTCCACAGGTGGATTGGCCGTGTGATGTTTATCAACTTCGCAGTTCACGGGTGGTCTTTCACTTACTACTATCGACATACTGGTGAATATAAGGGTGAGAGCAACTTTGCATACTGGAAAGAGCAAATTTTGGATGATAGGGACAACTACCTCGGCATTGTTGTATGTACTCTCTCTCAGTCTCCGGCTTCCAGTTGTTGCTAACCTACTAAAAAGGCTATTGTTCTCATTGGTATTATTCTTGTTCAGGCTTGCTATGTACTAAGGCATCACTGGTACGAAGTATTCTTGGTTCTCCATATCGCAACCGTGATATGCTACTTTGCTACGGCTTGGCACCATGTCAAACCGCACAACTACATGGAGTACTTCTACACCTGTGTTGCAATTTGGGGTTTCGACCGTTTCATCCGCCTTGGCAGAATTCTGCTAGCAGGCCCCTATTCAAAGGCTAAGATTACCGTCTCTGGCGACGCAGTTTACCTCTCTGTTAAGCCAGCCGTTCACTTCCAGCCTAAGCCGGGCCAGTACGCGTTCCTCTATGTCCTCCGCCACAATTTCTGGGAATCTCACCCATTTTCAATTATGGAGACTCGCGATAAGCATTACATCTTCGTCGCCAAGGCACACAAAGGCCTGACGAAGAAGATACACAAAAGTGTCACAAAGCAGGACGGCAATGCCGCAGTCAGTGTCTGGATTGAGGGACCTTATGGGGACTCCTATCCTATTGCACGATACGAAACCGTTCTACTTGTTGCTGGAGGTATCGGCATCACAGCTATCATGTCGTATGCTCTTGACTTGAAACGTCGCAACACTCCGCAGGACGTTAGACTATACTGGATGGTTCGTGAGCACGACTCGCTTAGATGGGTCCAGGACCAACTCCAGGAACTAACAGAGGGCGGTCTCATCGATATTCACATCTATGTCACTGGAGAGACAGAGGAAATTGATGAGAAGAATCATTTTGAGTCTGAGAGTACATCTATAAGCGACGTGTCCGAGAAGAAAAAAGCTGTCGTCTCGCAGCTGCATGTAAAATACAATCAGCGTCCAGAGATTGGTTCCGTCATTAGTGATACTGTCCGAAAAGCCGAGGGCAGTGTTGCAGTTGTGTCATGCGGCCCTGGGTCACTGGCTGACGCGTGCCGGAAGGCGGTCGCCGAGAATGTCGATAAAGGAAAAGGGCGTGTCGATTATTTTGAGGACGCATTTTCGTGGGCGTAAGTTATTTGACTCTTGCTTTGATTCACTAGAAAGATACCCTAATTTGGTCACGTAAATTTGAAACTGTCGTGTCTGCAAGATTTTCACGGCCCAAATGTACAGAGAAATGTAATAGACTCAGACGAATGCCGAATATAGTAGCGCAATTTACTAGCCTGACGCGTGATGTTTACAAAATTATTATTTTTGGCGTGTCTCGTCTTTCGTAAACGAAGCGATATTAGCTACACGGATAATAATAATAAATGCGAACAAAGAAGAACGACAGTGAGAGAAAACACAGGAGGACTGGGTAAGCGAGCGGCCATCGTCTCAACAAGAAGGTTCTGCTAGCTCAGATGATTATCCATTAGCGTTGCCATTTAAAGCTAAAGGTAACTTTAGAGTGACTTTACGTGAAATCAGCCGAGTGATGTAAATTTACGGCCATGAATGTGGGGGAATGCAGGGCAAGGGTGGTTAAAGTAAATTTGCAGTAAATTGGTTTGCAGAACCTCCCCTATTACAAATGCTGATTAAGCACGGTCTCCTCCAGCAGCGGTATTAAAATAATTTTGCGATTTGATATTGGAACCATTAATAAAGCTGCGCGTCTACAGACTGATCCACAGATGTGTGACTTCTGTCGAGATCTTGTAAGTTGTTTGATTGAGCGGCTGCTGCAGCTGCTCTACGACGGATAGTGAAGTGAGAGAACGGTGATTGACTATATCTAGCACGCTACTCTCGAGTCTCTGAAAAGTGTGAGTCAAGCAGCTCTTTACTTTCTTACAATCAAGGACCATGGCGACCATGACAGCTGTAGTCATCCATGAAGCTGGTGGGCCAGAAGTTCTCAAACTCGAGCGCCGCCGGATCCCGACGCCGCAGAACGGGCAAGTTTTTTTGATCCGCGTCAAGACATTTGGCCTCAATCGCTCTGAGTTGTTCACGCGACAGGGCCATTCGCCTAGCGTCCGGTCCCACGAATACTCGGCATCGAGGCGGTAGGTCTTGTCGAAGAGGCGCCAGGAAATGAATTCCGTCCCGGTGAAATCGTGGGAACCGCAATGGGTGGCATGGGCAGAGAGTTTGACGGCGGCTACGCTGAATATACATGCGTGCCTGCAACGCAGGTGCAGACCATCAAAACGACTCTTCCCTGGGACGTCCTTGGTGCCCTCCCGGAAATGCTCCAAACTTCGTGGGGTCATTGTTCACGTCACTTCTCGGAGGCACGACATCGGTAGGTCTGGCGGCTGCCGCGATTGGCAAAGATCATGGTGCATTCATTGCCGCGACGACACGCAATCCTCATCGTGAAATGTTGTTGCGTGAACATATAGTTGATCAAGTGTTCATTGACAACGGGACAATTGCAGAACAGGTTAAAGAGACGTGTCCAGAAGGATTTGACAAGGTGCTTGAATTGGTAGGAGTGACGACACTGGAAGACTCATTGCGCTGCGTCAAAAAGCACGGGATTATTTGTATGACAGGCATAGTCGGCAATAAATGGACATTCGACAACTTTAGTCCGATGGAGTCTATCCCAACCACGATCAGCCTTACCACATATAGCGGTAGTGCAGAAGAATTTATGTTAACGCCACTTGAGTCACTCTTCCAGCAAATTGCAGCCGGTTCTTTACACATTCAAGTGGGGAAGGTCTTTGGCCTTGACAAAATCACGGAGGCACATCGCTGCATGGAGGAGAACAAGGCTGTCGGAAAGATTGTGGCTCTGGTTTAGTAGTAATCAAATACGATAGACTGAGACCCACTTGAAAGAATGATGCTCGAATCGGTTCAGATTGAAAACTGTGACAGAAGAGTGACTAGGGTTGGGTCATACAATGGCGCCTCTCTGTTCGATGGACTGGCACAGGAAAGGCCTAAGTTGACTAGTTTTAATAAGTAATTACTTCGTGTTCAATGCGCTTAAAGAGTATGCGGAATGTACATGCGTAAATTTAAAGCTTTTCTTCGCTCCCCTGGTAACTGACTTTGAACTAAAGTATCCCATATAGGGATTAACTGGTAGGTGGACTGTTTTCGTGCCAACGATGTATGGCCTATTACGTGGCCAAATGTGTAAAAGAGTATTACAGCCATAACTTGGTGAAATTTGTACACTTCGAACCTATTATGATGATACCGCCTTGAGAAAATAACCTGACCCATAAAGCTCAACATTTGTGCGGCCACCGCTACAAGGTAAGTGTCCACGAACCCTCAATGTGATACGTGCTTCTACAGCAAATTCGCCGTGCGTGCTGTGGCTACTACACTTCACGTGTTTGGCATGAATGTCTTGTATGATATTAAATCGTGGTTGATACCCTGGGATCTAAGGTAGTAACTCAATGCTGTAAGGTTTGCAAAGTATTGTTCCATCCAGGTGTCATTATTGTGATGCAATGCCACTACATCTTCTGGGGGCAATACTATAGTGCTCGGATCATAATTGACGACACAGACGACTCCTGCTAGGGCAGCTAAGATTGAAATGAGAATTCTAATTGCCATGGCGCGTAAAAACTGTTATACCACCCTAGTCAGCAACAGCTTTTTTGGTAAGCAAAGATAGTTAGTCTACCTAGCTAAAGCGAGAAAATATCAGGCCCTTTTTGGCTATCTCTGGACGATAAGCGTTATCCCGGCAGTACTGTGACCACGGTTGATAAACGCGGCCAGAACAGGAGCAACTAATTCTGATTATTCCCAATCACGTGCTCTTCGCGTAGAACATAAAACATGGCCGTATTATTTAGACGGCGTCGACGATTTGTATTCCTCGTCACTGCACCTTCCTGACTTTCTCGATAGTATATCATAAGCTTCACCGATAATGCCTGACATTGACCAATACGCCGAAAACGTTATTGATTTAATCGCTGAAGATGACCACGCAGAGCCGACGTCGACTGTCATCCAAGGCGATAATTTTGCTCTTACGTAGGCTTTTATAGTTCATTTGCAAGAGCATGACCGGGCTCGTCGGGCGGTCTTACCACAGACGGGCGACGCGTCGGTGGGACAGTCAAAGCAAGCAGTTTGTAGGGAGATATCTCTTGCAGTGTTGACCGAATTTCCTTAATACAGGAGACATTTAGATAATACTTGTTGAAATATTTGATTATATTGAAGCACACAACAGCGAACAACATATTCATGACCGCAGGTTCCTATGACCTCTATATATACTTGAGACATTTCCTTCTGGAACCTTCTAGACATTCCACAATACCCAATTGCGTCATGCTTACATACTGCCATATTCTACAATCTACGATCGTAGGCTAGAGTGTTCTACACATTCTCATAATACTGCGACGGTAGCCTCTTACAGAAACGCGTTCAAGAATCGACTTGCGGCATTATTAAAAGAAAAAGGCACCATTACTAGATTTCCTTCAAGGAAGACATAATTGTGCCCATCATACCCTGTTCTTTCTTGTTGGATTGCTAACTAAAGTCAACATTCTTCCCACAGTCCGTCGGAAATTTGTCTGATACATACAGCTCTGACCAGTGTTGGAAAGGAATTCTTTCTCTTCCTTTGAAACGTATCTTCCGTGTCAACAGCAGAGATTACTGAGGGCGAAGATGATTTTGAAGACAACGATGGCTCGAACGTAGAAAGGGTAACAGGCATTCCTGGTGTTATTACAGCCTCTGTAGCAACAGTGTCTCTGCTGTTGACCAGCAGAACAAGCTCAAAATAATATGGACATAATACTTTCTTTTCGGCTGCAAATAATCGCAGTCAGCTAAAAATGTTCCTGTACGCAATGTCTTTCCACCAAGTAATACTTACCCCATCCGTTCGAGTGGGCCGGCTCTAGCTGATTTTGACACTCCAACTCCCGTCCCTAAACCCTCTCTAGTAATGGTTCCCTTTTCTTTTAATAATGCCGCAAGTCGATTCTTGAACGCGTTTCTGTAAGAGGCTACCGTCGCAGTATTATGAGAATGTGTAGAACACTCTAGCCTACGATCGTAGATTGTAGAATACTTTTCTTTTAATAATGCCGCAAGTCGATTCTTGAGCGTGTTCCTGTAAGAGGCTACCATCGCAGTATTATCTAAATGTCTCCTGTATTCAGGAATTAATTTACCCAAATCTTCAATGATGCAATTTTTGTACCCGAGTAAATAGAGGTATGGTTCTACCTTTCGACCATAAAAACTAGGATACCAACAACAGCAGCAAAATTGCAACAAGCAATACTAATCCACGTTGGAACAAATATTAATTGCTGACGATAATCCAAATATCCGTTGACCTTCATCTCTTGCTCGGCCGTCCATTGTGGGTCTCTTAATGGCTCCTAATGGCTCCATTGCAGGTGTACGTTAGGCTTTTGCTCTCTTAGGGGAGGATACTCATTCAAGCGAGAAAAGCTCTGCTTCCACCCTCTTGCCTGCTTCTGGCCCACTGAGGATCTCCCCAATCATATCAGATCCCGGGGGAAGTCCATCTCAAAGCTCGGTTCTCCAGCTCCCTTGATGAAAGTGCCACCGTAAGAGTCCATCTCTCGCACTATTTTCACTGTTGGGATCTCGACAAATAGGGTCAAATATCCTCCTGTATTTCCTGAAAGGATCTGTATCGAAACGGGCTAGCTTATAGCCGTCATCTGGGTTGTTGGAGAAATCCAAACCATGAAATCTCCTATGGATATTGGACTGTATTCGAAGCTCATCCTTAAATGAACTTATCCCATGTCACGTCATCCTATCCGTTCTGCAACCAATAATATTCGTTGGAGTGTGCTCCAATCATTCCTAAGACAGGTAATGCACAGCTAGTCCGTGATGGTTATTGTGTCTACGTAAACATCAGTATCTGCTAATACAATGACTCATAAGAAGATATATTACCTCTGCCAGAGTAAGGTCTTCTGTCATATTGGCCTGGCTGGAGAGCATTATCTCTTCACATCAGATATCGACTCCAGTTACCGACCAGACACAACAATGAGGATGTCATGCATAGAGTGAAAGATTTTCTCCGACAGATGATTCGATACCATCCACCAAGCGGCTGATCAAGGCTATGAAAAGATGAAAACATGGACATATCGAATTGCTCTGATGCCGGCCATGGATTACCGATTTCTTGAATAGTCAAGCTTATTTCAATTCCAGTGACGATATTGACATTAATGTAGCACCTAGTAAACTTGAACTAGGTATATATAGAAGCCGATCCAATGATGCTTAGTTGTCAACTCGAAAACAAATGAGCGTCCGTCCGACCCGCGATTAAGAACTAAGGGTTGGGGTTGTTTTTGGGGCCCCCCCTTTTTTGGATGTCGGCGTTTCCCCGGATTGGTTAATTCTAAACGGTCGCTGGCAGGCTCGATTCAGCTTCTCACAGTCACTTCTGCATAATATTGGAAATGACTTCTGAGAGAATAGGGTCTGCGTTGAATGAATTCTCAACATGTGATGTACGGGATCATTTGATAATACAGCGAATGCTGACTAACGGGATACAACAGATCGGCGATGCGCTGGTCAAATTGAAATATCCTAACGGCGGTTTCTTGGACGGGATTACGATGTACTCCCCGGACAGACATGATGCGAAACTCTTTGGACAAGTTATCACGGTGAAGGTACGTCCCTTCCGGGGGGTTGGACGTGCACTAATGCCGGTAGATGGTCGACGCGGCTTGTAACACAAGTCCGTCGCTTCCGAAGCACTTTGTCAGTAACAATTTCATGATATTGTGATTGCGCATGTTAACGCGTGGGCGGTAGTGCGACTACAATGAAGCAGGAAAGGTCATGTTCGTGTCTCAACCACATGGCATGTACTCCGCATGTTGGGGTGGCTTGATGACCACGCGGGCCAAATATCTTGGTGCAAAAGGGGTAGTAGTCGACGGCCGATTCAGGGATATCGGGGAACATCGCGACATGGACTTCCCGGTATTTGCCCGCGGGCAATCGATTCTCGGATCGAACGGGTTCACACGGGCAAGCGAAGTAAATATTCCGGTGCAGTTTAAAGACGAACTATGGATACAGCCGGGAGACTACATCATGGGTGACGCAGACGGCGTCGTCGTTATCCCAGTGTCGCACATAGATGCAGTAGTCGAATTCTGCACGACGAGGAAGAAAATTGACGAGTTGACATTTGAGGCGCTGCGAAGTGGCGAGCCAATAGGTGAGGCTATCAAGCGTTTGCGCCAGTAGTGGCATCGTTGTATGTATAGAGTTTCTTGCAAAATGAGGCTTGTTGATACCAATCATTTGCGCGTTGATTATAGAATATTAGGCATTAGTCAGGAATAAATACGGACGATGAATTATTACGTGCACGGAAGCTCTTTTTGACAGGACTTCCTCGACTCAACGTACCTGAAATGCTGCGATCAATATGTACATTTTACATACCAAGAGATGAGCTAAAAAACTGCAAAATATTATACAATCTGAACCATTATAATATACCGATCCCGAATAATTAGCCATATTAAACTGCTATCGTTGTGACCATCTCGACCTCATCAACCGTCAAACACTGCATCAGCGGACGCACATGTTCCCCGCACCCAGGGCACACATCCAAACTTTTGAACTTCTTCCATTCAGAAACATTCTGATCCTCATTTGCGCCGTTCAGGTCGGCAAGACTAAGGTGGATGCCCAGATCGTGCATCCGCCGAAGCTCGTTCCAGATCCAACCGCGTTCGAGCGTATCTTGGATGACTGAGTGTGCGATGCGGAGCGGAAAGAGCAGGTTAAGAACTGCGAGGTTTGATGAGCGAACGATGATGTAATTTGCTGAGCGACAGATTATGCGGGCAAGGTCACGCATGTAGCTGGTCTTGTTCTCAAAATAGGCACCAACTTCGGGGTGGCCCTTCCCTTGCTGGCACTTCCATTGGGTCGAAGCCAGTGAATCTTCAAAGTCAACAGATGCAAAACAGACGGTGAGTTCTAGCAGATACGCGACCATCATGCGAGCGGCGAGATATATCGTAACGACCAGTGCATCACGCAAAGTCGCGTACTTTACAACCGGCCTAAAAAAGTGCGTGGCAATGTACTCGCTATCGCTCGTCGTAGCTGAACATCGCAGCTGGGGAATATTTGGTGCGGCAGTCGCCGGATCAAACGTAACATTCGGTGAAAGATGTATATTTTCGCGGAAATACTCTCGAGCTCCCTCGGAATACTCTTCGAACCACTTGTCGAACCGTGCTTCGAGATAGAGGAGTTTTGTGTGAGTTTCGCGGAGTTCCGCCCACACCTCGCGAGTGTGGTATCGTTTCCGTAGACGAGGCGTTCGCTTTGTGGTGTCCGCGAGGTCGTCGTCGTCTGGGTCCACTTCGTCGTTCGTAAAAGAGTACATTATCAAGCGATCGACAACTTCTTGGTACTCTGGCACTTCCAAGATAAGATCAAACAGGTAATGTTGGATTAACTTTGGAGATGGCAAATACTCCCAAGGAACAGTTTTCCACTCGGTGGAGTTCAAGAACGTGTTTTTGCGGACAACCATTGCATGAACAGCCATCATGCCTCGAATGCTCTGAAATAAGGTGTTGTTGAAGCCAGTTCGATATGCCTCGGGTCCGCGTATTCGCATAAGTTCGTGTACGCCTGAAAGCAGAGTAATCCAAGACGAGTCAGACGAGCCGGTGAGCACTTCGTGGACGGAAAGTAGCATGCCAGCCGTGATACTGTCATCCTCAAGCGACATCATATTGCCTCGCATTTTGCTCACATTCTGACCGGCAGTCAGACCTAGCAGATCCAATGGCAGGGATGAATTTTCTGGCAAGAGAACAGTGTTCTTGCTAGGCTTAGGGGACGTCGGAGTGTCGGTTCGCGCCCACTGTATCAGATCTGGGTACAAAGAACTGGTTGGAGTACTGCCAGATGTCGACGGCGACTGTGATGATGGTGACGTAGAATCGTCCTCGACGGCAACGATACTGTTGCATCTGGCGTCCGACGAGTGATTTACCCGGAAATGTTGTTCGCGATTGGTGCTGATGATGTTGACGAGTTCCTTTTGGTACCTAAGGGCGTGCACATACCAGTTTGAACCCAAAAGTGCAACATCCGAGTCTTGATAGGCGGAGCTGCAATGGGAGATGACCAGCGCGCGTGAGGCGAACGTCGTCGACGAAGGTACAGGCGACAGGACGAATTGCGGGAGCATTTCCGCCCATGTGCTCACATTTCGGAATTCGCCAAATCGATCTGGATGGCCGACAATTGAAAATTTATCGAGAAAGATAGTAATGCAATAGTTGTACAGATCATATTCAGGAAAGAGTACCAGCTCACGAGGAATAGAGGTCGAATTGAATGCGCGCAATAGTTTTCGGATCGATTGTTCAAATAATACGCTAGGTAGAGCGCGCGATCTTATTTCTTTTTCGTAGGCACTTATTCGCGCCTCGTTGTCCGTCATGAGTAAGTTCCGAAGTCGATGACTAACAGGATCGAGGTCAATGGATGCCGAAACTTTTGTGGGGAATGAATTGACGACGGCCCTGCAGTGGGCACCGACGCGTTGCTTTCTAAAGACGGGACCGACGATGGGACCGCTGCAGTCTCGGTTTGATTTGATGCATCGAAGACATTTGGGGAATGTTTCGTCACACTATCCATTAGCACATATATCCGGACAAACCTAACAAAAGGACTCGAGTCGCATACCTTAACCTTGCGCTTCTTGCAATTGGCGCAGCCTCTGCTGCCTCCCGCGACACCTACCATCGCAAATTCTAGTATATCGTCTCAACTGTTGATGAATGTAACCGACGATGATAGAATAATGAGGGAGACGGTATATATTTACTCCGACGAAGCACCCGCCGATGAACAATGGAATTAATCGGAGAAGATGCAAGGTACGCGTGGCTTACGCCAGCCAAGCTCTAAGATGGAAAATGAGTCCGATATCCGACCGGGTGCGGGATAATGTCTTTGGTAGCAGACCCCAAGTTGAACTCCAGCCACCACAGTCATAGATTTGCACAGCCACGTACGCTCTTAGCAGTCTCGACGACGTCACATGCGAATACGAGATCCAAGTTGGCATTTTTCACGCGCAGGTCCCGCTAATCTACAATATTGGTCGTGTTACCCTCAAGGTAGACCTCTATTTATTAATAATGTAAATCAAATTATAATAATCAGGAGAAATGGAACATGTTGCATATATATGGACTCTACAGTGATGATGTCATGGTGACGTAAGCCTCCGATCTCGACGACTCATCATTATAAGGACGCTTGAACACGTCTTGTGCTATTAACCTGTCTGCCTTACGCCATGGCGAATGGCGATACTGTGGATAACGCACAATTGTCATGAGTTGCAAGTCAGGTCTACGAGATGAGATTCGGACTGCAACAATAATTTCATTGCCCATCGTATCAATGTAAATATTATGTGTCGCTTGGTAACGGCGCAGTGATGAGGTGTTGACGATTTCGTCTTCTTTCGGTCTTACTAGATGATTGACAAGTTTCGCGCTATTCCACACCAGGTTAGTAATGCAAGAGCTTAAATGACTCTCGATCCGTTCTCGATAGGCTCTCGAAACTGCAGCGAGCGATCAGATTATACTGACTGAATGTGCTGACTGTCGCTCTTCCACGCCACAACATCCAGGATATGCGCGATTCGTAACTTGGCATCGATATTGCATGTCAGTGTGGACCCTGGAAGAAGGGATGAGTCATTGGCTGATCGTATCTATTCAGTTAATACCTGCTGGGTGTATTATCAGATCCACGTCAAGAAACAATAACATAATGATATAATTCCTTCGGCAGGGTCGTGGGCGGAACATTTCTGAATCCGAGCCACCAGACAATGAGTGCGTGAATCCATCCTTCTATTGCTATTTCCTCACAGGTCGGACCAGCACAATATAGTAGATAACATTATTATTAATCCATTGACTGTCTTGATACACTAGTCAGCCGTACGGCAAACACAACTTGATCCAAGAAAGTGCACTCTTGAGGTCGGTACCTTTCACGACAAGTGCAGATACCATGGCCCTTCCCTTGTACTTCTTTGCGGCCCCATTGTTTTCCCACAACCGCAAAACTTCGAAGTACCAGGAATTGAGATGAATGAAATGTTACTCCGTTTGACTTACATCGCTGGTATCAAACTGATACTGAAAACGAGCCTAATACTTATGTCTTATGGACAAAAGTTTGAGTGTGCTGAGATATTCGAGGTTTTTATAATCTATATAGATCACCAACTTTTTGGTCAACTAAGCACACAGCGTCGTCAAGTTCCGAGAACGACTAAGAGGCTCCTGGTCATGTACGTGGTTAATTACGTGCGTAAAGTAGTGTGATAAGACACGATTTCTGTGAAAGATCCTGAATCGTAGATGAAGATGGTAGATTGTCTGTTACGTTGTTGAAAACATCATGAAAGCAGCTCTGAATCAATGTAGCAGCTGAGTAGAATGATGACAAATAATGATGACCAATATAGATGACAAGTATAGGTGACAAATATTAGAGGCTCAGAAGGTATACCCACGTCAACGCCGACATCATGCTGTGGATTAGCGAGTTTCACTGCCGCACTGCTATTCTCTTTTATTAATAGCGAGTCTCCAAAATTTGGAAGGTTATCGGAACGATCAAGGCCATGACTGTGGTTTTGAAATCGATATGACTTTGTCTCCCATCAACGTCACGTTTAATGCGCAACACATATTTAGACGGACACTGTCCGTAATTTGCGCCGTATAGTATGTCGCGTTGCCAGACCTCCAATGGATTTGCTAACAGTGTTTTTGTCAGCCGAAGCTCACGATCCTATTTTGCGTTGCCTCTCCTAGAAAGGGCATTCATAACGCTCCGCATTGACCCTATTGTTGAGTTTTCGGGTCATGCTGTAAAACATTACTGACAAAAAGTACGTATTAAACGCAAGTTATAGTATTAGTTAGGCCACACGCGTACTTTATTTTCCCCATTATACCTAGTCATTAACAGCTAAAGTTAACCCGTCGTTATAGATGGGCAATTTGCGATTAATCGTAACTCGTAATCGTACGATTACTATACGATTGATTGCAAAAGTTCACGATTAACTATACGAGCAATGAAGTTGGTTGCTAATAAAAATCGTATAGTTACATGGACATTTGGGTCTCTAACCCTAACCATTGATACACCAAATCTTGATGATATTTCAGAGGACAGAGGTTTCCTGGACAGAGGATAATAACGTACCTTACTAATTAGGAATACGATTACTTTATGATTTTATACTTCACTATACGATTACTTTACGATTAGAGCTTCATTTTTGCAATTAACTTTACGATAATCTCAAAAGTTGACGGTACCGTAATCGCATCCACCCCTACCCGTCCATTGGACTAAATAGACGCTCTCTCCATATTGCGTTTGTTGGGAATATCGGGAATTTATTGCATGAGCAATATAACGCGTCGTGGATTTAGGTTGTTTACCTTAACGCGAAGCCCACGCGTCTCGGCCGAATGAAATGCGAAATAAGCTTCGACTACCAGAGCGAGCAGGAAAGGGAGCTTTGAGTAAAACGTTAGGCGCAAAATTCAAAATCCGAAATTTCTGGCGCCCAAGCCCTACTCCCATTATCGGTTATAAAAATAAACCATCAAATTAATCACCATTAACTGAATATGTTGAAGTTGGGATCTTCATCATATCTTCGGGCTCCAGCACTTTATATTCTGAGGGGCACAGGTAATACACAGATACAAAATTTCGACTCTCACTTTCAGCATCTGTCGCGAGGATTAAAATCTGTCATCATGCCAGAGGACCCTGGACCTCCACGATTTGCACAGGGTGTCAACTATGAGGAAGCTATACCGGAACTTACGAAGCTGTTGAACGAACCCAGTGGGTCCTCCTGGAGTCTCACAAAAGACGCAAATGGGATCCAGAAAAAGTACCGATTCAAGACATTCCGAACTACGTGGGTGAGTGCAGAAACAACGGATCATGACAGTTGCTATTCGCTGACGTTCTGAGCTGTGACAGGCTTTCATGAACTCCGTTGCAGAGCAATGTATGACAGAGCGACACCACCCTGAATGGAAGAACGTAAGGATTATTCAAGCCTCAGAAGGCACATGCTGATTTTTCCCAAGATATACAATGAAGTGACAATTACGTGGACCACACACCGACCAAGGGGGATTACCTCCAAGGACCTGCACATGGCCAAATTCTGTGACGACCAAGCTAGAAGACATGGTGTTATTACCTAGGCGTCAGTGGGAACCCATGTCGGCCAGTGTTCTCCTGTCTCCCTGATAGTCGAGATTCAACACTAGGAGATTATTCAACAAATAGCATGCGCAAGTTCAACCCCGGACAGCTGTTTGATGCCCAACATCTAGATTGTGCGAATCAAACCAATGAAGAATTCGTGTATATTAAGAATCTATCAATGTCATGAAGTGTGATTAAAAGATAATATAGACTTTCCTCGCCTAGAGGACTAGTTGTCGCATAGTACGGACAGCCGATGGGTTCCCCCAAGGAGGCTGATACAAGCGTTGTTTAATTCAGTCTTGCTGAAATAATATGGCCAATAATTAACCGCAGGAACGGCGTCAACAATCAATCCGGCACGGACAGCTGAATGGGAGATTATTCATCACTGGTGATTGTTTTCACTGTTCTTGACAAAAGCCATCCCCCACTCTAAGGACTCCATCAAGCTCCATTTGATAGCATATTTGCAGATGGAGAGCATGTTGGCATTAGATCTTTGGAAGTCACCGCAGAACACGGCCATGGATCCGATTGATGGCTATACAGCTCTGGTTCAAAGGTTTAAACCTCGACAGCCGATCAATCCACGATTCTAACTTCTAAGAGTGTCGGATAGAACATCAAAAAATGCATTAATTCATGTTGGAGGTGGCCCTAAATGTATAATCATGAGGTCCCATACAAATAATATGCGGTTGAAGGACTGCTATCCAACATTTGACCTTGCGCCCGGGCATATGCACGTACGGCAAGCTATACATCTGATGCACAAGTCAAATACTATATATGTTGGTAACGCGGATGGGAATCACGTGATCTATTCTGTCATCATGACTCTCGAACAGATTGTCATCAGACTCTCGAACATATTTTATATATGTGGGAACGCAAGCTTATGTATAGCAATGACGATAGCAGATTAGTTATGCGCTTCCGGTATCCACTATCGGAAGACGGCAAACAAGAGCGCTTATCCGGTCTCCACCTGACTCCGTCATCCAGGGGAGTAGTCAAATAGCGAAAGAGAAATTTGCTTAGGCATTGTTTGGACTACGATAGCATAATCCTGCCCTCTAAAAGCTCATTAACGTGATTTTTTGGTTACACTAGATATTTAATATTAGATCGTAGATAGCAAATTTGAGCCATCGTCCTGTGACCCTCATTGATCAGCGACTAGCTATTTATGCGGCATAGATTGCATATCGCAAATGATAGAGTTTCTGTGGCTGATGCGTCTTCATGGCGACTTGAGAATAGACGCCGACATTGCGTCAATTGCTTATTTGAATGCCAAGTCGTTGATTGATGTAGCCGCACAAGGTCGAATGTTGTGCCTGTAGACATCTGAGATAGTGCGCGATACTGCACGAAGCGAGGCTCTGGTGGTCCAAGTTGGAATTTGGCCGAGCCTGTCCGACTCAGACTGAAAGAGCTAAGACCTAATCTTGTTCAACACCGAACCTTTTACGACGGCGCGGCCGTCACCGTTCCGACCAATGTTTAGATTACATTGTTTCTAAGCACAGGATGCGTGCGCAATACAATGGAGAGAATGGTGGCCGAATGAGACATATGCATACGGTGCAAATGGAAGCGACTACCAAGGAAACTGGGTTTGACAGACAAAAGGACACACTCATGATGGACGATGACAATGGCAATGGTGGGACATCGCCAACTACGATGGTCGTCCAGTAAGAAACGACCAGGCCTTAAACTTACGTTCACTGGAGTGCATACTATTCGCCACGGCTTGCGGGATTGACTTGGTCAGGCAGACTTGGCTTCGCTTAGCCTTCGGTAGAAGTTGACTTAGTCAGCTCCAGGGACCCTTCACTTCACCTGCGCTTAGACGTTATTGTTTAATTTACCATGACCTCTTGCAATGTTGAGCAAATGCGCATCTCAGTGCGTCGTGTTGACTCCTCAGACTTGAGCTGCTTTGGGTGTCAGAGCCGACTTCGTGCCATCACTGAGGGGCGTGGTGTCCGCCACATCATGACAATATTCTAGCAGCGAGTCATCAGAAGCCAGTTCTTTGGTGCAAAAGCACGTTCATGTGGAGTCACTTTTAATAGATATATCGTTGAACTTCTTACTACTGCCCGGTAAGCTGGCTGATCGAGTTCTGGGTGCACGTGACCGCAGCCATCAATGTAGTGACTCCTGACTGTCATTGCGTCAATCCTTTGAATTGAATCATAACTAAATTATTGAAGACCGTTTATTTATAATGGCTACACAGCAAACTAATCCGCTCTCCGCGAGGTCGCATATAACATTTATCACTTCGCCAGAAAACCACCTAGAATTGCAATCATGGGTAATTACCTGGTGCAGGACCAAAATATCCGATTTCTGGCAACGGCAGCAACGACTGCCTGCCAACACCACCGTCGATACCGGCATAAGATACCATGTTACCCCACCAGTTTAGCGGCTTCGGGTTATACAACACCGAGAAGAAAATTACGATAGCCGAGAGCGTCAATCCTGCATTGAAAGCTGACGACAAGACGTATGCGTATTTCTGCCACCAGGCGAGCCAGCGACGACGAATGAAGAAGTTGAAGAACCAGTTCAGCCACAATGTCGCAGTCCAATATGCAACATTATATGGGGCCCAGAAAGCCATGCCTCCGACAAGAAGAGTTGGGTTGATGATGCGCAGGCGAGGGAAGACCTTGACAATGGCAAACCATACTGGCGCGATAAGGAAGCCAATCAGGAAACACCACTTGAAAATTGGGTAGATATTGCCGAAGAGTCTTTTCGGTCCCACAACACCGTACATGATGGTGTCTGTGAAGATCATCCTTGTCCACTGGCACGTGAAGTGTTGTGTGTTGTCCGGTGAGCACAAGTTAGGAATATGACCGATCTGCCAATTGACAACACCAATCGCCACCAACACCTGGAATGCAATGGACAGCATCTGGCCGCGAAAAATCGCTCGGGGTGGTAACCCAGCATAATGAGCCATCTTTTGGTCAGACACATAAGTGTCGGCTTGCTGACCGATATTGGCACCGTACATCTTGAAAATAAGATTCGCAACACCGTTACCTGGGAATAGGTATCCAGCAATGATCTCCGGTAACATCCACAATCCAACCTGATATCCTGTCATACCCTGAATAATACCGAGTGGAATAAGACACACCGCATCGACAAGTGCGACAATAAGTAAACCCCACCATTTCGTGTTGGTCGGATAGATAACCAGCGAAATAACAGCGAGCGCGAAGGAGATGGCCGTCACGAGCATGTAGCACCAATCTGGGACTTCCTTGTATTTGGACATCTTCTTCGAAAATATGTCATATTTGCGGTCCTCGAAAGCACCCTTGCGATAGCGGAGACCTTTCCAAAACTCTTTGGCTGAATCCAATAGTCCTCGCCACTCCTCAAATGTGACGTACATAAGCGAAAGTGGGATGATGACGAACGATGTGCCGTACGACATAAGGAATCCAGCAGTATAGAAAGGGGGAGAGTAAGCCTGGTACTTTGCCTCATCGAGCAAACCATTCGTGAGAACCATTGATACATTATAGAATTCACCAGTGTTATCAAGAGCGCCGTTAATATTCGGTGGCATGTAACCGGTCCAAAGATAGTTGGAGTAATACATGCCAACAAGGGCGAAGAAACTAATGATTACGCCAATCCACTGTTGTAACATTGAGAAGAACGGAATCGAGATAGTATTCTAATTGGGTTAGTACTGAACTAAGAACCAGACTTGATATAGGCAATACCGTATATATGTTATTCATAATGTTCCAATCGAACGTGGGCAAAAGGTTCATGCCCAAACCGAAATTCTGGCCGGTGATTGTAGCAAGATTGAAATTATTCGGCGCAATCCACGTCATCCAGTTGAAATTACTTAGAGCCTGGAATAAATATCCCGGAATCCAGTAGTATAAAAACATGCTAGCAACACAGATGCCGAAGAACTTGTAGCGACTTATGGTCCAACCGTTAGCCACTGTACGAATATCATCCTTCAACAATGCACGGTTGAGCGCAAGTGTGGGAAGGATAGTCGGCCAAACCTGTTTGGAGAACGTCAGTCAACTGTTTGGTTGAAGTGTACAGGAAGACTCTTACCTGCTTGATGGGGTAAATAACAAAGCGTCGCATCAATCCGGCCATGCCTAGACCAAAGTATTGTGACGCGAAGCACATGAGGAACTGGTATCCGTATCCAACATAGTCATTGCCGTAGAACATAGGAAGTTTCTGAGACAGAACGTTGTATTGTACGAAATATGCTCCTGAAATCGACACATTGACCATGATTGTTGAGAACATTTGTTCTTTGAACGACCATGGGCCAGGATTTAACGTGTAGCGCTTGCCACGAATGGTAAATCCAATGTCAGGCAATATATACTGCATGAGTCGGCCACTTGGAAACAATAGCAATTGAATGACAGACGATGTCAACTGAATGTTAGGAAATCGGGGATAGAAGAAGGTATTGACCCCAGTACTAATAATAGTCCAAACTATACCAAGGAAATACGCCCGCAATGTTTCAACAGGCGTGTCCGGATCGTCATAGGGGTCTGTCACAGCGCGAACTTCTGGATAAGGTGAGAAGTAACCAATCAAGCTCGCTTCAACTTTGACGTCAAACTCCCAGGACTCTTTGTCGCCAGGATACAAGTCTTCACCCTGAACGAGTAGCTTGAGCTTTTCCATAACTACTCGCGGAAAGTTGCTATCGAACTCATGGTATTCCATTGCATGGTTGATAATTTCCATGCATTCCTCAATTGATATCGTGGCTACCTTATCCATAACGTATTCGAGATCCTCAGCAACCGCATTAAGACTATCTTCCCGCGCCTTTTCGGCCAATCGCATAGCAATTTGATCTCTCATCTCTGACGTGACCTCGGTGGTCGTCTCGAGGATGAGGCCTGCCTTCTTCGCGAAATCCATCGTGGTGCCGCCCTCATCGGACATTTTCTCCGAAAGTTCCTCTACATCAGTGCATTATTAATGATGTCCTGTTGTTTTGTAGATTGTGTAAAAGCTATACCAACCTTGTGACATCCTTCTGATATATTCACTAGCCCTATTGAAAGGGTATATATGAGAATGTGCAGTAACGAATACAGAAATCCAGTTCAGAATTCAAGCAGTTCAAGGGGCATATATAACTGGCAGATAGATAACAACATCCGGTGTAGATAACCCAGATTGAATTGACAAGACGACTATTATCGGTGCTAACATCTATCCGAAGGTACCGTGCACAGTGCAGAGAAGTTAGTGTGCGCACTGCGATATGGACCAGATGCATATGGCGAACTCTGGCGCACCGGTTAGGACCATGACTGCAACGTGATATTGCGGAGTGAATTCAGCTCCAGCAGTGAGACAATTTCATTGATTGCTGATATAGGCAACAATTTACGCAGATGCTGTTCAGATTACTGTACACAGTGCGACCGTGACCTCTGTGAAGGCGCCATGGAGTAGTATGCCAGAATGATGGAGAGTGATTAGCTATCTAGCGTTTCTGCGTCAATTGCGCAATTGAGTTTGTAGCATAATTTTATGGCGCGACGGAAGCCCAGAGTACGGTGGATTAACGCGTGGGTCTCGTGGCATTCGAAATTAAGATTCCCGGATTTGCAATCTCCAAAGACTGTGCCGGCCGATTGCTATTTTTAATAAGCAAATTCTTTCCAGTAATGCGTCATAATATGCAATCAGCACAATGTAGCCAGTACACAGAGCTTTTCATTCTTTGCCTGTGGCTCTCTGAAGACTGTCACCAAATCATTGTTCACTCACATCCAGACGGACAATTAAGAAGACGGGTGCGTTAACTGCGGTGCAACTGAACGCCATGGACACATATCTTCCTTATCGCATTTGTTCTTTGCCGCACTCTCCGTTTGCTAGTACTTCCATTGTCTCCTGCAACGTATGCAATATGTCCTGGTGATCATTTCGCCTACATATGCCGGTCTGTTTCCACCTAAACTCTTGGTTTAAGTTCGCGCAATGGAAATCTGGACCAGTCGGGGACGAAAAATCGCGCAGACCACAGTGAGAAGATTTGGCCTTGCATTAAGATTTGGCCTTAGCTCTTATCACTGGGTACACGGACGAAGCTTGGACAAATGCCAATCTTTGACTGCAGTGTGACCCTTGCGCACAATCGCACTATCTCAGACGTCTAGCTTTGAGTTCCACACTATCCGGCACGATCAAGTGGAAAATAAAATCCCGCTGGTCATCAACATCCATAACTGTACAGAATCGCAAGTTCAGCAGTATTCTGCCTTGTCCTACAATATCCAGGTGCTGTCTCCAATCGAAATAAGGTCCACAAGCCTTCCGCTTAGAGGCACAACAACGACATTCAAATGCAACGAGGCATAGTCAGTCACCTTGGCACTTGAATAAGACTGTTTTAAAGTCATGCTGCCAAGATGAGTGCCCGTGCTCTGTCGATCCTCAAGTTAGCCGAGGGTTGCGTACGAAGCCGCTAAGATAAGACAATGTCCTCGCCAAGAGACCACGACAATCTAAAGTTCGAGCGATACTATGCTATCTATGCGATGTAGTGACTAGTCAGCATCAGTGAGGCTCAAGCACCGTGAGTGCGTCCTTATTGGCGACCTACAATCTAATATTAAATATGCTGTGTATATAACAATTGTTAGTTCAAAAGATACGTGGTCTAATTATCTTGCTATTTCCACCTGATGACCGAGTCAACGGGATACCAGATAAGATCTCTCGCGGGCGTCATGAAAATTGGAATATAGGTTATTGACTCGTTGTTCTAACATATGCATACTACACTTCATGGCAGTCATGATTATGGGCGCATATCCCGTCCTTTGTATTTGTACGGTGTATCGAGATTATGTGCTTCTTCGTAGAACCATAATTTTCAACTTGAATTTCCAAAATGTACCGAAATTTATTTTTTGTCGGAACTGCAATAATATTTAACTTTTGATGAAAATTCAAAACGCTTTAGATCATCGGAGATGTCGGACTGGCTGAGATGGATTTCGACGATAGGAGGCTTCCTTCTCATATAGAATGTCCTCCTGATCTCGACCCCCACTTGCCTCAGAGGAATGGAGCAGTATGATAGGCTATGTCGAGCTTCGACATATAATTTATTCTTCCATTAATAGACTGCGTTATGGATTTTGACTTGGACGCGCACATCCAATCACGTTTCTCTCAAGCGAGGTATAGGATATTTCTTCGATGAGAGCATGTCTCCTATTCTGGAATTCGTGTATATATTTGCGTCAGAATTTCCTTGGAAACGAAACTTGTTATTAACCAGACCTCGGACTTCTGCCAATCCTTCTAAGTTCATACTCCCACCGCACACATTAAACCATTTGGTATGTTCTGAACATAATCGCGGTGTGTGTGAGCATAAAAAATCTGTTTGGTCTGCTAAGCAGAAGTGTGTTACATACTCACTACTAAATATCTCTTGCACGAGACGAAACTAGTGCCGCGCAAATATGACTGCCGGAGACAATCCCAAACTCTGCCACCTCGTCAGAGGCTGTAAGTAACGCTCGTCAAGGCCAGCCTTGACCAGGTCATTTGTCGCGTTCGCAAACCCAGACTATGTAGGTGAGCATGCGATTACCTTCTTCCTGCCTCATGCCGCAACACTTCACCCCGCGACGTGCAGGGCCAATCATCCGTCGCTGTGCACGGTCGCGTAGACCCGACGCCAAAGTAAAATGTTCGATGCTTGTGCGAGAAAGCCATGATGTACGGTGAGTCGGCCCAGTATACTCGTCTCCACTCGGCTCGGGAGTTTCGTTCATTGGTAGATCGAACCAGAATCACGAAGTGATAATCTCACTGTCGCTAGCGCGAATGGTCAGCTGGTCATTTTTGAGATGCAATAAGAAAGGGCGTACGATGGTTCGGGTGGCAGGTGGATCTGCTAAGACGAAGCACCAAATTTGGAAACCCGTTAAGGGCCGCTGTACGAGACCGACGGCGGACGTAATTCCCCGTCAAATTCGTTGGAATCGGAACTCCCAAGAGAATGTCGTAACCGTCTTCATCCAATAACTAGAATAGAATACGCTAATGCGGGTTCGTGGCCATGAATCATATACTTCCGAATGCCAGCGCAAAGCTCCATTACTGGATGAGCGATCACTGGACGGACATTCAGCTGTCCCACTTTGCAAGGGCGGTGTTGAACGGAAAAGTTGGGTTTGGGATGACTGCTATCCCGGGCGAACCGCTGTGCGGCCTGACGGGGCAATGTACGTCTGTAATCTTTTGCCGGTTGTCCGGTTGTCAGAGGTCTAGCCATTGATATTTGATTCGGTTAGGATTCTAGGCGAATCGCTATCGGTAACGTAACACATTTCGCAGAAGGAGAACGCAGAACGAAATTTGGAAAGATGTCAACATAATAGTTACTTCTAAATTAAAAAAGAGGAGTACTGGGGTTGCGTGAGGCGTATTGGTAGTTCGGAACAGTCGATTCATGTCAGTGATCGCTGCAAGCTTTTAGCAATTAATCTGGGTCAACAAGCACGAGAGCGGCTCAAATCCATCGGAGGCGGCTCGGCAGGAATATTACGCTCTTTGCTTTTATATATTCAGGTTTCGTTCACTTGCTCAGCTCCGCACTGCACAAAAGCAGTAATTCAGAGGATAGTATCTGCGCGTGTGTCATGGTCCCGCAGGTTCCGGGAACAGTTTTCGCTACAGATTATCTGATATTGGGTCCACATGACTTCGACAGCAAGGTTTACACCGTCAAGGCCCTACGAAGTAAAGTCGGAGCCAAATGTACAGGATGAGATTCCCATGCGGAGACATCTACAAGCAAAACTGCTTTTTCGGATTCGTAATTTCTCGCCAGCGTAAGTAACGTCGGGCAGCACAGGCTCTTAAAATGTCTAACAGAACCAGAATGTTCGCAGCGGTCATGGGATGTGGAATATCATCCAGCATATTACTCAACTTCAACTTTCCCGGGTTTTGGCTTCGGCGACTTGCGTATGCATACTGGGGAGTAGCCTTGTTCCTGTTCATATGGTTCATGACGTTCACAGTTCTTCGCCATGCCTTGTTCCCGGATACACTAATACGGGTTCTTCGACATCCATGGCAATCTATGTTTTTTGGTTGCATTCCTACGGCATACTCGTCTTTGCTGATGGATACAGTCAAAATTTTTGGTAAACGGGCCATATGGCCATGCTACGTCTTGCTGTGGTTAGACGTTTCCCTCGCAGTCATAGTTGGCTGGTTCATCGTGTTCAATGGGTTCGCAACGCATGACCGAAGCAATTCAAACGAACTTACCGGTGTTATATTACTTCCGACAATTGCCCTCATAGTGAACTCTACAACAGCAGCACTGCTCGTGCCCTACTTGCCATATTCATATAAGGGTCATGTTATGGCGGTATCGGTTTTAATATGGGGCAATGGCGAACTACTGGCATTTGCATATACAACTGTCTACGTATGGCGTTTGCTTACTGCGAATCTACCAGCGCGAGAGAGTATGATCAGTTGTTTTCTATTAGTCGGGCCCCTGGGGCAGGGTGCGTTCTCGGTCTTGAGGAATATGGAGAACCTTAACAATTACTACGCGGTTAAGTATCCAGCGCTTACGCAGATGCCGGTATTTTTGTATGCTGGTACGGGAATAAGCATGCTTATGGTTGCATTTGCCAGTTTTTGGCTCTTCTGCGCTGTAGCGTCCTGTCTCGTCGCAAGGCCACGCAGGTTCGGTATTACGTGGTGGAGCTTGTGTTTCCCAATGGGCACGTACGCACTGGCGACTTCAGAGCTGGGCAGGGTCCTCGATAGCACAGCTTTTAAAGTCGTGAGCGCAATAGTTGGCACAACAGTTGTCGTTACATGTTTCATTTTACTTTTGTGCACGATATATTTTGGTATATTGCATGAACAGGTCTTTACTGGATTAGATGAAGAAATGATGAGTTATTACGCGGAGAAAAATGCTAGTGGCAATAGTAGTGTTTAATATTCGGGAAGGGAGTGACAGTCGCATTGTGTAGGATAACTGATTTTTGTAGTGCATGATATCTCATGGAGTTTCTGTTCGCATATATTTGGCGCTGGCGAATATATTCCAAGTTCTTGAACAATGTCGCGTCTCACTGTAAAAATAGTGCGGCCCCTAACCGGTGTTGTAGTGGCCCGCCAAAAGTAAGAGGAGGTGGCGAATGAGAGCGAATGGTTCTGATTTACCGTAACGAAGGCATTCAGCTTTACATGATTTATATCCCCAAGTACTCGCAAATTATGTAACCCGTATTCAACAGTGTTAAGAGTCAATCGATTTTACGTACTTTTCTCGTAGCCGACTAGTTCCTCCAGAGTTATGGTAGCATAAACAATCGCACTTAACAAGCAGGTATAGGTCCTGTGGAACACGCGACTCCAGTTAGTAAGTATGAGCCGCCAGTGATAACGACAGCAACACCGGTGTTGAAAGATAACAGTTTTCCCATTCGCCTCTCTAAATATACAGACGCAGGATACACTGGTCTCCCCTGCATACAGGAATTTGTGACGTTAAGATGTCGGTAACTTAGCCAGTAGCGATGTGTTACCAGTGTGGCAAGCGTTGCAAGAGTGAAATTTAGAACTATACTGCTACATTTGCAGACCAACACCTTTTCAGAGCCAGCGTATCATCGGTCAATAAGTCGCAGGTCCTGAGTAAACATGTGTTATATAAAGATATTAAGTAATAGCCCCAGCAACTAGCCTAAATTATTCTGAGTATTTGGTAAATTATGGTCGTATTTGACTAAATTTGGTGAAAATACTGACAACCAGCTCGTAAAGGTGGTTGAGATTCCGGGCATATTACTAGTGCCCAGATATAACCATGCAGTATCCCAATTACACTAGACCGTATTCTGGATCTCAAAAGATCACTGTTGCCCTGACAAGACTATATTCACCGTGGAGAAAAGGAGAAACATTGGAACTCCACCCATATTCCTCTTGAAGGTGAACTTTGACGGTATGATACCAGCTTCTGCACAGCCACACTGAAGACATCAGCCACTTTCTAGATTGGAGTGTGTCATATTAACTCAGTGTACCCTGACCCCAATGTGTACCTTCCCTCGCTAATGGCTTATTAAATCCGAGAATTGCGATGTTACTCAAAGGGTTCTGGGGGGAACCGTCGCAAAAATCGGCCAGGGCGTACAATAATCTGTGAAGTGGGAAGGTTATGCTGAACCGACATGGGAATCATCGCGCAACTTAGGACAATAATGCACGGGAACACTGAGTAAGTGAGTTAAGTGTATATGAATAATGCCGGAATAGAACTGTTATTCTCTTGGCACAGCTCGGCTCCTTATCCATCTTGTACCGGCATCAATTCCGTCGCCGTCGCTGGAAGCCTGTTATGAACCGTACCGATATCCTTATCGACAGATTTGTTTATACATTCTCTTCTGATGCGTAGAGTTTAGATATAATCCAATGCTTCGTTCTTAACCCCAGTCATGGCTCAAGCTTCCCAGATGATGTTGGTGTCCACTCACAGCACGAATACGACAATCAGCAATCGCAACCTTCACTGGCTCTTTCATTCGCTCCCAATTGTGCAGTCGATGAGTGCCGAATGTCAAATATATCTCCCGAGCTTCGGCCCCAACTTGCTGCTGTTGGCGGAGATCTTGCAGTGCGAATAAAATATTTCTGCACAATTCTCAAGTCGGTCCGCCAGAAGTATGCTATTCACCACATCATAAGCGTATGCACCTATGCTGTAAGTGTAGGGTGCAGGAGCAGCTTCAATTCTGCCATGCTAACTGCTTTTTGTTAGGAATGCTGCGACGCACACCAGTTTGTAGATGCCGGCTGCTACCGAACAATAGCTCATTGCATTTATCCAGACTGGACTGATGACTGCCGCAATAGGCAGTAGCCTTACATGGTCAATACTTTCAAGCTTCATGTTGCTTCCATTACGGATCTCTGGAAGCAGCAGGTGGATTTCGGGATCAACCGCTCACCTGAAACTTCGTACGACAAAAATGTGTAGGCAATATTAAATGCGTATTCGATGCATGCACACCTACCATCGAAATCGAGAGGTTGTGCTAATCGCGACGCTGGCTCTGTATTCGATGGCTATAACTCGAAGGGACGTTGAAGATAGCCCATGCCACGCTTTATTTCCAGACGGATATGAAGACCGCATCCAAGGGCTCCTTGATTTCTTGCTTGGCAATTACAGGCTCCTACGTGGCAGCACAAGGATTTAGTAAAGATCTATCAGTAGATCTAGGCTAATATCGACTCACCTACACTGCGGTACCACAGTAACAACTGTATTTATCCTGAAGACAAACTCATGTATTTCTATTCAATGTTGGGACGGACTCCGGTTACCCGAGTACTAAATAACGCGAGCTAATTCAAACGGATAGATCGGGCTTACCAAAGCAACGGCTCCAAAATCACGCGTCAATCCGTGGATACTACGGATACGGATACGGATATAGATATTTCACCTGGATACGGATACGGATACGGATAAGGAAAATTGGCCTGGACATTATCCGTGCCGATCCCTACATTTCATATTAGACTATACGATGACAAGTTACTTAATCGTATCCACCCCTAGAAGCAATTGAGTGCCTCAAATCGTGGTTGGGTAAAGATAGCATGGTAGCTATTGCTGATTGCTGATAGTGCTGTCGATACAAGCTTGTCTGACAGGAAAGAAGAGAAAAAAATGCAGACTTCTTTCAGTCCATCGGAATGTATATGACAGGGCATTTCTATTCCAGTATCAACATTGTATATAAAATCACGTGACTCATATTGGTCATATATATTACTATCTATGATATCAAATGATATCTGTCTTATGTGATATGAGTTGAAAATCAAACGTATTGGTTTGACAAAGTGAATAATATCACACTACTTCACACACGGTTTAATGTGATCCAGTTTCTGAGACCGAGTCACCGATATGTTGTGAGCTGATGAGATCGGGGAGTATGACTCGTGACGTCCTGTGGGTTCAAATCGGTACGACAACGGGATTCCACTGAGCTCAGATGTGCCACGAAGTATTAGGCTAAAGTGTCCTGGCTCTCGTCGCGGCTGTGTTGATATGCAGAGTTCGTTTATTGTATTCGATCGCAATCGTGCATTTTTCATGAGAATGATGAGATGCGTATAGGGCTGTTGACGATATTCGACTTGGCGAATGGCGTCGGATACGAATATCGAATATTATTCGAAGCATTCTTCGACCATCGAATCGAATATTCGACATATCGTGCCGATATTCGATATTCGACAGAGTATTACGTAATCAACGGTAGAGAAATTCAGTGGGATTTCAAGCTGCGCGAAGCCCTACGCCTTCTGATACAGGCATTTGCCAGTTATAGCATTAGTTGTCCGATTTGCTCGGCATTTTTAATACCAGCGTCCCGCTTGGAGCCAGACTGGGATTAGTGCTGCACGATCTTACACTGCAGAAGTGATTCCGGCTGTATGCGACTTCTATGTTGAATTTGCACAAGATGACAAGATGACAAAA